>NC_026006.2:43229039-43536112 GCF_000442705.2 Elaeis guineensis | reverse complement strand
GAATCTATTGCTGATATGTTTACACATTTTACTGCTATTATTAATAACCTCAAAAGTCTCGAAAACTTATATCCTAACAATGATCTATCTTTACTTCAATCATGGGAAGTCAAGGTGATTGCCATCCAAGAAGCAAAAGATCTCAATGTCCTACCACTTGAAGAGCTACATGGATTGTTGATGACTTATGAGTTTCCAATGAAGCAACACAACAATGAGGAAGTTAAAAAGAAGAGAATTATTGCCCTCAAATCAATAGTAGAAGAAGAGGAGAATGAAGACTCATCGAAAGAAGATGAGGTGATGAGGACATGGCCCTAATCATCAAAAAGTTCAAAAATTTTTTGAAGAGAAAAAGGCAAGGCTTCAAGACAAGATCAATAGCCAAGAAAAAAATTAAGCAAGAACAAGAGGACAAAAAAGAAAGTCGTGGTTACAACATGGAGCGATAGTGAAGAATCAAGCTTTGACAAGGAAAATCAGAATTTTGCAAACTTATGTCTCATGACACAAGATGATGAGTTACAATTTGAACATAATTTAAATTTTATATGTGATGAGCTTTAAGATGCATGTCATAAATTGCTTGATGAATTTAAGAAAATTAATTTGAATAATAAGGATTTAAGACTGAAAAATCAATCCTTGTTAAAAGAGAAAGAAGAGATTTTATAAAAAATAAGATTTTAATAGAAGAAAATGACTCACTAAAGAAAAAATTAGAAAATCCTAAATCTTTAGTTGAAAAGTTTACTTGTAGCTCTAAAAAATTTTATATAATTTTGAGCAATCAAAGAGCTTTTGATAAAGTTAGTCTTGATTTTAATCCTCACAATAAATAAAATTTTTGAAAATTTTTTTTATAAGTTCTTCTTCATATGTTACTCCAAAGATTACTTGTTTCTACAGTAGAAAAATAGGATATAAGGCATATTCCTATAATTATAGAAGCTTGAATGGTAAATTTGTTAAGAAAGTTTGAGTTCTAAAAGAAACCATATGCTCTAGCTCTTATGGATCCAATAAAGTTTGGGTACCAAAATCTATAAAATAATTTTGCGGGTATGGGAAGCATCCAATATTGTGAATGAAGTATATTCTTGAAAATAGATGTTTAGAACTTAAAATAGATGGATGATGATAATTGATTAAAGCTAAATCTTCTTTATATCATATCATCATTGATTGTTGAAATAATTGAAATAATATTGCAACATAATTAATTGATTTTGATGTTCTACTAATATTTGTGATGATTCAATATGCTCTTATTCTTTGCCTTGAATGCTTTCATGTATTGTTCATAACATGTATTTTTTTCTTGTATTGTTTATATCATGTTAATTATATAAGGATGTTGAAACATAATAAGCTTGGTTGCATAAGAAATCATTTGTATGTAAATCCTATGAATTAAACTTTGAGTTGATTGATTCTTAATTCCCCATTTGACCCATTCATTCTAATTAAAATATTCTTTTTAAATCTTGACTAGATTTATTCTTGAATCCTTTCTTATTTGATCTATTTCTCCTTGGATCAAAATCCCTCAAGCTATTTTCTATATTGAAGAGTTGACCCTTAAATCTGAAAAGTTGACTCATTATTTTAAAAGTTAATAATCAATAAAAATTTGACTCTTTATTAATATGTTCGATGCTTGTATTTGTGTTTATCTATTTGATTAAAAATATACTTTGTTTGAAAGAAAAAGAGAGAGAATTAAGAAAAAAAAAATTTTTGTATTTATTATTAAAAATAAGGAGAAAAATCAATATTGATTTTTTTAAAAAAATTATTAATGAATATTTATACTTTGCATACCTTGACTATCATCTAGTCATTATTTCTATCATTTTGCTGTTAGATGCATACCCTAGAAGCCAATCAGACCGATACATTAATTTTTTTTAGGATATAATTTTATATTTAATTAATTAAGATAGTTAATTTCATTCATATAGTGTATATATTCATGAATCATCCAAAAAATTAATAAGATGATGACACATATTCTTAAGAGTTAAGAATTTGAGGCATGTGTCATTGATGGTTAATTCTCAAATTATTCTCAATCAAAAGATCATCATGGAGATGGTGATTGATCCAATAAAATTGGTACATGGATCATTTTTTTTAAGATAGACGAGTCTCAAGTCTACAGTGTGGGGATACTGAAGCGAGAGTACAGATATTTGTTAAAGAACAAAGGTACCAAGCATGATTAATACGAGAAGTCATTTGAATATCTACTCATTCGTTAGTGATATTCTCGATACTTTAGTAGTGTGACTAATTCTTAAACCTATGGTGCCTCGACTGTTCATAATGAGATTACTGTAGTTTGACTGCACCATAACTGGATCTCCTAGCCATATGGAGTTTTGAGGTGTATGGCGGCTGCAGTAGGTTCATTATAGGAATAGGATGTGCATCTAGATAGAATCTATCAATCTTAGTAGTTAAAGAGTAGTTCTATGTGATTTATGAGATTTGAGTTCAGAAGATCTTGATCAGGGCAAAGTGAACGATGGAAAAGAGTTTTCATCAGATTTTACAAATGAACTCAAATCAAATAAATCTTACATATGACAGACGATGGAGTTTGACAAGTTTTCTATAACTTTCATCTTGTCAGAATTTATGATAGAAGAACTGAATCATACAGTAACTATACTTAGAGGTTCATTCTTCTATTCTGCTGGATTATCACTACATGCTACTAGACGTCATTGATAGATTGTGGGATCAACGAAAATTATTTTGATGGTCAATAATTCACGATTGATGAGTTAAAATTATTCCAATCTATTGAAAAGAGTTTCAATAATATTTTGATGGAGATCAAAATATTTCTCACTACTAAATAGAATAGAACCTATGGAATCATACATAAAAGAAGTCTTGACTAATCGGATTGTTGAATTACTATTTCAAATCATAAATCACAATTGGTTTCAATTATCAAATTGATTGATGATGGGACTCAAATGTAAAAGTTACATAAAGGACTTACTAAGAGTTAGTAAGTTATAGGAGGACTTAATTATAATTATTGTAATATTATTTGATTTGATCAAATATTGAAATTAGATCCAAGTTAAATTAAATCAGATTTAATTTGATTAGATATAGTTTGAGTTTGACTCAGATTGGATTTCATGAGTCTAATAGGATTGGACTTAATAAGTACTTGACTTCTATTGAAACCAAAACCCATATGGACTCCAACTTTGATTTGATTTTGAACCAACTTTGACCAAGTCTTAGGAAGCCCCATACCCCACATGTTTTCATGCCCCAAGTGTTAACGTGATAGGTTTTCATGCAGAGAACTGATTATGTGGCATGGAGAAAGAATTGGAGGATGCCTAAAAACTAGGAGAAGAGGGTGGGTGGCATGGGAGTCCTTATCCAACTCTAATTCAAACCCTAACTAACTTCAACTTTAAATATAAGATAAAGGGGCACCTCCTCTAAGTTTATAAGTTCAAAATTATGGGTGTGAGAAATTAAAAGGAGGGCATGCAAGGGGTTGATATGATCAAGGATGTGTTGAAAAATATGTCCTAAAGTCAATTATTTATCCATAGATGATTGAGCTCTTTATAATTTGTATATCAATTATTAATGAATAAAAATTATTCTTTAGCAAGTTCATCATAAAAGTGCATCTTTCTTTGAACTCTTATGATATGATGAAGTCCTTAGAACTATAATATAATCGATAAAGAAGGATTTATTAAATGATACATTATTAACAAGCACAATAATGTTTATCGAGTATAGGTCGTTGTATGCTATATGGATTGGTTGTCCTCTTAACCAAGAAGTGTGGAGATACTAGTATAACATATAGATGAGATATAGGAGCACATTGTCACTGAACAGTGACTCACCTACGGAGCGCTCTGCTGTCAAGGACAGCTCACGAAGGATATGGATGTAAGTATCCTTTCGATCTAAGATTACCACGATGACTTGCAAGCAACTTACTGTGCTTTGATGTCAGACTACTATATTTTTAATATAGTGATGGAAGGCTATTAGGTATAGTCAAGTACTTATGAAGTAGTATGTGAGTCAAGATGGGATTGATCCTTTCGGATTATAGAAGTTAATGCATCATTGTATCTCAATTCAATAAAATCTTAGTTAGGATAATCTTTATGATCTAGTACAGGATTTGAAAAAGATTGAAATACAATGAGGATGAAGATTCCAATGTTGACAGTTAAACGCTAGGTCATCTTGAGCATTAGGATCAAAAAGATGAATTATGCGGTAACTATATACCGAGATTCTTGAATGTTGCTTTATAATTATTTGACCTATCCGAACATTGGGTATCATTGCTAGATGGTTACTTTGATTAGTATAGGAAATAGTTCTTATACTACTGACTTAGTGTTCGAATCTATGGAGTCACGCATAAAGTCAAACGGCATAGAAAAAATTTGATCGGATATTTATGTATTTGATTTAGAAGTATGAGACTTGATTGAACATATAGATTTACTTAATTAAGAATTAAGTTATAGATCATATGGAATTAAATATTGACTAGGTGCAGCTAGCACTGCACATGAGGCATAGAATTGATTTCAGAGATGAATTTGATCAAATCTATGATTCAAAAAATTATGAGAGATTGGAATCAAGTACTAATTATTTTATATCAGATCTAACTTAGTTGGGCTTAATTTTATTGAGATTAAATTGAGTTAATTATCCAAGTTAGACTTGGATCTAAATCCTAATTAGATTAGGATTAATAGTCTTTTCGAATTTGATTCGAATCGAATTCGAATTGGATTCAAATTGAACCCAAATCTGAATTAAATTGGATTTGATGTACTTAGTCATATTGTCATGTATTCTCTCACCCATATGGCTAACCAAGTTGGAGAAGAGGGTGTTGAAAACAGCCCCCTCCCCTTGGGTGTGCAGCATGGTAAAGGGAGACACAAGTTGGCACATCTCCTACTTCCATTAAGAAATCTTATAGTTTAGGGAGTTTAGATTTGATTCAAACTTAGAGGGTCCTATTTCCAATCTATGAAGGTATTTGATTTGATCTAGAAACTCTTATCTATTTAAGGAGAGGTGTGGAGAAGAGAATAATGAATCAAGCAATCAATATTGGCGGGGAGCTCTCTCTTGGTGTGGGCATCCCATCTTTCTCAGGCATCTTTTCTCCTTGGACATCCCCTCTTTTGAAGTGTGGTGGCATGTGGAGTCCTCCAAGGCTTCGAGATTAGATCTCAAGCTTCTCCTCTCCTTCTCTCTTGAAGAATTTTTCATCTCTCTCTCCTACATTGCTTGGCGTGCGAGCGAAGTAAAGGGTCTGGACATTCAACTCTCGCGAAGCAACAACCTTCAGAAATTCTTCAATCTTAATTAAGTCTTCTGCTGTGAATTAAGATGAGAATTCATAAATATTATAAAAATTTTAATTGCTAATCTATTCAATTTTTTTTCTGACATCCGATGCGATCGGATAATTTTTTCTTTAGGATGGTGGGCATTGGAAGGTTTTTTTAACATGGATTTGGTGTGGGACACCATCTCTCCTCATCCTTTCTTTCTTACACCCAATAGTTGATTGTTGAAGGTAACTCTCTCTCTTTCTCCTTTATCCAAAGGTTGGACATGTCTCCTTCCTCTCTCTTAAACATGTCCAAGAGTTGGATATTAAAATTAGATTTGAACTAATTTTTTCTCTCCTTCTTGGTCCATGAGATGGACACAAAAGGTTCTCCTCTTCCTTTCCAAGATCTAGTCCAAGGGTTGGACAAAAAAAGAAGAAAAAAGAGGTTAGATCTCTTGTATTCTTCCATAGATCTTCATATTTTTTTTTGAGAAATAGAAAAAGAAAAAAAAATCAGATGTGATCTGATTTCGTCCTCCTCTTTTAAATCTATTTAATTCTCTTGAGAAGAAGATCAAAAGATCAAATCGATTCGACAATCCACAGAGCAATCTCTGTAAGAGAGCTAGCATCCTAGTAAGATCGAGTTCTTCTGATCAGATCATCCTCAATGGATACCTATAGAGTTCGAATACTTGTGCGGCTATGATGGAACCTCGAAGACATCTATAGATCATTGGATCATGGTGAAGATCTACTTGCATAAAGGTATAAAATTTAGATTCTCTTTTAGATCTTTAATCTTGTAATTAATGATGATGCCTGATTTATTTTGATATTTGATCTCAATGCATGCTTGTTAGATTAGATCTAATATTTGATCTAAATTTTTAAAATTATTTTGACATAAGGTTGTCCTGGCATAATGGTTAAATATTATGCTGAATAGTTGTCCTAGAACGATATTGAGAATTCAGATATGAAATTTCTACTTTCGCTGCGTTTGACCTATATAAAATTTTTAAAATTTTTACATGCATACCTATCACCATATGATGTCGACATCCAATAGTGGTATCTGAGCCATCTCATTAATGTAAGATTGAGATCAAGATTTCAGATCTGAAAATTATTTTTAAATCTAAAAATCTAAATTTTATTTGATCATAAAGATGATTTCAGATCTGAAAATCTAATTTTTAGATCTGAAATTAAGAATGTTCATGATCGAGGAGATAGAATTTATGATCTAAAAATCTATTTTTAGATCTAAAATCTGAATGGCTGAAATTCATGTGATAGATTTCAAGATCTGAAAATTATTTTTTGATCTAAAATTCAGATTGATTTATGTTCATGCAATTACTTTCGAGATCTAAAAATTATTTTCAGATCTAAAGATTTAATTTCTTATGATTGTTAATATGAAATTAATGATTATTGAAAGTCATATGATGTCTTACTTAATCAGAGTTTTCAAATCTAAATTTTATCTTAATATTCATGCATCTTAGATTCTGAATCTAATTTATATATGATGTAAATTTTAATAGATTTAAATTTATCTTTATTATATGTTTATGCATGAGATGTTGTTCATAGATAGAGACTTATCTTGATGTGATCAATGATAGTATAGATGTATTCAAATTAGAGTAATTTGATTGGACATAAGATAAAATTAGCTGAGTCAATCTAAGTTCATCCGGACGTAAGGTTGCCCTAGTATAACAAGTGTTGTTATGTTGTAAGATTGTTCTAGGATGAAAAGAGATTGATAAAATATCATAAGAAATTTAAGCATGAACATAATGGATTATATGATAATCATAAGAATTATGAGATAATCATAAGGACTATATGATAGTCATGCATGTGTCTTTCATGGATACTTGTAGTGATCACCTTAAATTACTACAAACCCTTGGAGTAGGGTTATATCATGAATGCACATTTATTTGGTTAGTAATTTACAATCTATGGTGACATATATCAATTGGGTTGAACTAATTTGAACTGGTTGATCGATTAGTGTCTAAGGCAAGGAATAGAATGGTGGTTACTTAATTCGGACTGTTGCTCATGCACGGGGAGCCTTCCACCAATCTTGAACTTATCTGATCAATTTGGTTGATTAAGTTTCTTATTGGGTGCTTAGGTTTGAGTTTACCACACATGTTGCAATTACGCCTTGATTAGATCTTGGTGAACAAAGTAAGGATCTTTCTAGTAGATCATGTTAATTGTAGATTTACATCGGATGTAAATATGTAATTAAAATTAAAAAGATCTAAATTAAATATCCTCGTATAATATTAAGTCTAGCAGTCTTCTATCGTTGTAGATATACAAATGTGCTACTCGTATTGATTGTTCTCGGCTGGTCACAGTAGTTCAATTGTATCGAGAACATGCAACCACTCTATTAGCATGAGATACTCTAGGGCAGAGTTGGGGTTGGACCCAATAATTGTTAGGTGAGAGACCCAATGATGGCTTTGCATCTACTAGTAAATGGTGGGTCTGACTTAACTAGAAAATATGGTCAATAACTGTTAAATGAGGTCACGGGACTTAGAGACCAGAGTCACTGCATCTTGCTTAGAAAAGTAATGGACAAAAAATTATCCACTCATTGATTTGCACTCATCAATAACTATTAGGTGAGGTGCATGTAGATCAGTGGAATCGCTGTACCCACTAGAAATCTTTATCGTGAATGATTTTCATCTCTTTATCCAAGGAGTGTAAGGGATTTGAGAAAATAATGAAAGTATATTTATTTTAAAAGTTTCTAAAATAAATTAAAAAATAAGTACAAATATTTAACTAGAATCTTTACTCTCTGATAGAATTAAAAATAGACTTTCAATCCTCACAAACTTAGAACCAATTAACTAACCGATCAAGTTATAAAGATTGGCTCAAAAATCTAAAATGATTTTAAGTTCTAAGAAGTTGAGCTAACTAGGATATCCTTATATTACCAAATCATCTGATATTGACCAAAGGATAATCAATTCACAATCATTGTTTGACAATGATTAAGAATTTGGATGAGCTTGAGAAGCTCAGTATGTCCAAGCATAAGAAATTGTGAATGAATTTAATCCTGCAATCACTTACCAATTCATATGAAAAATTTATAATAAACTACCATATGAATAAAATTGATTGCACCTTGGTTGAGTTGGTGACTACCAATGGGATCTTAAAGAGTTCAAGAGGAAGGGTTTCTGTATACCAGGAGAACCTAGAGAAAAGGATAAAAGATATACATTCAAAAGGTATATTGGATCTGCTTAATATTAGTATCTGAGCAGATAGTGAGTGCCGTAGAATTTGAGAGATCCATAGATGAAATAAATCCAAAGTGTATGTGGTACCTCAGGTTTGATCATTTTAAAGAGGATAGAATAAATAAATTAGAAAAGCATGAGCTTCTAGGCTCATCGACTCTCAAATCATTTTTGATTTATGGATTTTGCCTTCAAGCAAAGATGGCCAAACCACCCATTGTGGGACATGGGGTGAGGACCACTAATATACTTGCCGTGATACATTCTGATGTATGCAGCCCATTTGATGAGCTGGGTAAGGGATGATTCTCTTTACTTTATTACTGATATTGGTGACTGTTCATAATATGAGTATATGTGTGAGATACAAATCTGAAATCTTAAAAAGTTTAAAGAATTTAGATATGAAGTAAAGAAATAAATTAAAAAATCTTTAAGATTCTTCAATAAGATCGAAAAAGTGTATGTCCTAGTGGAAGTTTCTAATCTATCTCAAGAAAATGGCATAGTCTCATAATACACTCTTTCTGGTGCACCTCAACTTGATGGGGTATCGGTGAGAAGGAATTGGACTTTATTCGATATAGTCTGATCTATGATGAGCTTCACTGATCTTTCTTTATTTTCTTTAGGAATAAGCTTTACTTATTGAATAGAGTTTTTTTCTAAGTCTTTCCTATCACGTCGTATGAGATGTGGCATGATTGAGGATATTCGGCCTATGTCTAGCAATAGCAAGCGGACCAAGTTAGAGGTTAGGTCTATGAGACTCGTTACAAGGTATCCTAAAGAATTTTAGAAATACTATTTTTCTTTCTAAAGGATTACAATATGATTATGATCCGATATGCTATGTTCTTAAAGAAATAGTTTGTCCAAGATGGGATAGTGAAAGAAAAACTAGGCTCAAAGAGAAAGTCTTTTAAAAGTAATGAGTCATAGAACCTATAGAATCTATTCATGTTGAGCCAGTGCATGTAGTTCCTCCTTTGTCTTCTGTCCTACTGAAAGATACTTAGGTATTTTGATAGAGGACATCGAGGAAATGTTCCTCTAAGGAGATAAGGAATATGAATATGATATGCTCAAATCATTTGATGTGATCAAATATTTCATGAGGAAAACATATATTTATAAGAAGGTCAGTGGGAGTATTGTTACGATCCTTGTATTGTACATAAATAACATCCTCTTAATTAGAAAAGTTGTTCCTATACTGACATCGACTTAAAATTTGATTGTCTAAACAAATTTTTCATGAAGAACCTTTAGGAAGCATCCAATAAAGGTCTATGAGATAGATCTAAGGAGATGTTAGACATATCACAGAAGATGTGTATAGAGAAGGTGCTGAAAGGGTTCAGCAAAAAAAACTCCAATTAGGATTTCTATCCTTAAGGCATGAGACTGATTTCTCCAAGAAGATGTGTTCTAACACATTTAAGGAGATACAGTACATGAGCTAGATCCCTTATATATTAGCTAAAGAGAGCCTCATATATGTCATGCTATACATATAAATCGATATAGACCTTGTTGTGAGTGTCACGAGCAGATATTGATTAAATCCAGACTGAGAGCATTGGATAGCTATGAAAAATATTTCTAAGTACTTGAGAAGTACTTAGGATATGTTCATGATCTTAGGGAGGAGAAGAAAAATTGAGGATACAAGGATTCACAATTCAGAATTTATGTCTGATGTAGATGGTAGAGAGTCTATATCAAGTTGTATTTTCTTATGTAGTGGGATTCGGTAAATTGAAATAGTTTCTAATAATCTATCATTGTAGATTTTAGAAGTTGAATATGTCACTGCTTATGATGTAGCTAAGAAAGTATTTTGGTTTGTTATAAAATTAGATGTAATATTATGAGATGGCACAATACTATTCTCCGACAATGATGGCGCCATAGCTCTAGCTAAGGAGCTAAGATCTCATCAGAGTTCTTAGCACATAAGAGCGATGACTTGCGACAATTCTGAGAAGTAAGATATCAAGGATCAGAGTAGATTCTACAAAAATATGGTGGGCCCATTGAGTAAACAACTTAGCCAACCAGGACCAAAACACATCTTGGAGAAGATGGGGCTTAGATTTGTGGTAGATTAGCTTTAGTGCAAGTAGAAGATTGTTAGATGTATGTCCTAAAAGTCAATCAGACTGACACAATAATTCTTTCTGAGATATAATTTTATACTTGACTTAATTAATTAGAATAGTTAATTTCATTCATGCAGTATATGTGTCCATAAATTGTCTAGAGAATTAATAAGATAATGACATATATTTTTAAGAGTTAAAAATTTGAGGTATGTGTTATTGATGGTTAATTCTCAAATTACTCCCGATCGAAGGATCATCATAGGAATGATGATTGATCTAATAAGATTGATACACGGATCGCTTCTTTTAGGGTATACGAGTCTCGAGTCTATAGTATGAAAACACTGGAGTGAAAGTATAGGTATTTGTTAGAGAATAAAGGTATCGAACATGACTAACATGAGAAGTCATTTGGATGTCTACTCACTCATCAGTGACATTCTCAATGCTATAGTGGTAAGACTAATTTTTAGACGATGCCTGACTGTTCACAATGAGGTTGCTATTGTTTGACTGCACCATAACTCGATCTTCTAACCATACAGAGTTTTGAGATATATGTTGGCAATAGTAGGTTCATTGTAGGAATTGAGTATGCATCGAGATGGGATCAATTAATCTTAGTAGTTAAGGAGTAGTCCTATGTGATTTATGAGATTAAGTTTGAAAGGTCTTGGTCAGGACAGAGTAAACTATGGAAAAAAGCTTCCATTAGATTTCATAAATGAACTTAAATCAAATAAATCTTACATATGATAGATGATGGGGTTTGATGAGTTTTTCATAACCTCCATCTTGTTGGAACTCATGATAGAAGAATTGAATCATATAGTAACTACATCTCGAGGTTCATTCTTATATTCTACTAGATTGCTACTACATACTGCTAGACGTCACTGATAGATTGTGGGACTAACAAAAATTATTTTGATGATTAATAATTCTTGATTGATGAGTTAGAATTATTTCAATCTATTGAAAAGAGTTTCAATGATATGTTGATGGAGATCAAAATATTTCTCACACCAGATAGAATAGAACCTATGGGGTCACACATAAAAGAAGTCTTGATTGATCGGATTGTTGAATCATGATTTTGAATAGCAAATCATAATTAGTTTCAATTTAATTTGATTGATGATTGGACTCAAATGTAAAAGTTACATAAAGGACTTACTAAGAGTTAGTAAGTTATAGGAGGACTTAATTACAATTGTTGCAATATTATTTGATTTGATCAAATATTGAAATTAGATCCTAGTCAAATTAAATCAAATTTAATTTGATTAGATATAGTTTGAGTTTGACTCAGACTGGATTCTATGAGTCTAACAGGATTGGGCTTAATAAGTACTTGACTTATGTTGAAACCAAAACCCACATGGACTCCAACTTTGATTTGGTTTTCAACCTACTTTGACCAAGTCTTAGGAAGCCCCATGCCCCACATGTTTTCACACCCCAAGTGTTTGACATGATGGGTTTTCATTTTCATGTAGAGAAGTGATTATGTGGCATGGAGAAAGAATTGGAGGGTGCCTAAAAACTAGGAGAAGAGGGTGAGCGGCATGGGAGTCCTTATCCAACTCTAATTCAAACCCTAACTGACTTCAACTTTAAATATGAGATAAAGGGGTGCCTCCTCTAAGTTGATAAGTTCAAAATTATGGGTGTGAGAAATAAAAGGAGGGTGCGCAAGGGGTTGATGTGATCAAGGATGGTGGGCATTGGGAGGTTTTTTTGACGTAGATTTGGTGTGGGATGCCATCTTTCCTCATCCTTTCTTTCTTACAACCAATAGTTGGTTGTTGAAGGTAACTCCCTCTCTTTCTCTTTTGTCCAAAGGTTAGATATGTCTCCTTCTTTCTCTCTTCCAAACATGTTCAAGAGTTGGACATTAAAATTAGATGTGATCTGATTTTTTCTCTCCTTCTTAGTTCATGAGATGGACACAAAAGGTTCTTCTCTTTCTTTCCTAGACCTAGTCCAAGGGTTGGATAAGAAAAGAAGAAGAAAGACATTAGATCACTTGTCTTCTTCCATAGATCTTCATATTTTCTCTTGAGAAGAGAAAAGAGGAAAAAAATCAAATATGATCTGATTTCATCCTTCTCTTTTAGATCTATTTGATTCTCTTGAGAAGAGGATCAAAAGATCAAATCGATTCGACAATCTAGGGAGTGATCTCTGTAAGGAAACTAGCACCCCGATGAGATCGAGTCTTTCTAATCAAACTAGCCTCGGTGGATATCTGTAGAGGTTGGATACTTATACGGCTACAATAGAACATCGAAGGTATCTACAGACCATCGAATCATGGTGAAGATCTATCCGCGCAAAAGTATGAAATTCAGATTTTTTTTTTAGATTTTTAATCTTGTAATTAACAATGATGCCTGATTTATTTAGAGATTTGATCTCTATGCATGCTTGTTAGATTAGATCTAATATTTGATCTAAATTTTTGAAATTTTTTTGACATAAGGTTATCCTGGGATAACAGTTAAATGTTATGTTGAATGGTTGTCCTAAAATAATATTGAGAATTCAGATTTAAAATTTTATTTTCATTGTATTTGACTTTGTATAAAATTTTTAAAATTTCTGCATGCATACCTGTCGCTATGTGATGTCGATATCCAATATTTGCTCCATTGAATTATTTTTGAGAAATAAATTTAAAATATATTCTTCTTGAATCTTTTGAAATTGGTATCAAGCAAATTTTTTAAAGAACATTTTTATTTATCTTTAAAGCTAGATATTTAAAGAAGACTTCCATTTTAATTTCAAATCATTGATATCAAACAGCTTACTATTTGTCTACTATTTCATTGTACTATCTTTTGGCAAAAAGAAGAAGAATACTTTGTCTAAAATTTATTTTGCATAGTTATATTTTTGGCATTATACTTTTTGAGATAAATTATAAGATTTATATCTTTTCTAAACTTAATTGACTGATATTTCTTTAAAAAAAGAAGAAATGATCTTTTTAAAGAATTACAAAAAATATCTTTATAATTTATTATGATCAATCAATTGGTATCAACATGGTTTATCAATTCTAATCTAATTTTTTAGTTTTGAAATACTTTATCTCTCTTACATCTTTAAAGCTTAATAATAAAATAATTTTTAGAAATCAGTTGACCCTCAATCTGAATCTCACAAGAGGGAGAAGTATTTCTGAGTAGTCATATTATCTAAATCTAAATTTGACAAGTTAAATTTCAGTTAAATTTGAAAGGAGGAGAATTCAAATCAAATTCTAAAAAATTGGATGTATGTTTATTTGAGTTTTTCCTTAATTTTGATGATATTCTTTTGAATTTTTTGTTACGGTCAAAAAGGGAGAAAAGTTGTGGAATAAAATATATTTGTAATACTTTTTGTTCTATTTGTGAAGAACTTTATTGGAGGATTCATGAAGTATGTTCTTATTGATTACTCACTAACTTCTTGATTCATATTCATGTTGGTGAATTAATTAAAACACATCTTGCTTTAATGTGCTTGATTAGAAATTTGTGATCCTTTTTAGATCATGTGGTATCATTGTTTGCATACTTACTCATGACTATCTTATTTGTAATACAATAATTATGTGGTATCCCTCATATTATCTGCATTAATATTTTTGTGGTATTTTTATTTGACTCTTTTTATTGATGATAGAAAGGGAGAGAGAAGAGCACTTAAAGAAGTTGAGAAGAAAAATTGAGCTCTTAAAGAAGTTGAGAAATAAGAGGTAATGTGTGAGAATCGGTCCCTTTGGACTCGGTTCACCCTAAAACCAGCATCCCTTGCCAACTTCATCGAAAACCAAATAAAAGAAAAAAAAGGAGGCGCAGGGGGGAGGGAAGAAGATGAGTTTGATTGAAATAGGAGAACCATGTCCCTTATTAATCAGAAGCCACAGGAGAGGATAAGGGCCATGGGTGTTCTCAAAGGAGTCATGAGTCAATGGGGAAGAGTCCAGATTGATCATGCCGGCGAGACCCAATCCTATCTGAAGAGAAATCAAATTTATCCCTTCCCATCCTTTTCTATATAAAACCTCCACCTCATAATTGATTTTCCATCACCTCCTCCTCCTTTTTCTTCTTCCCCATCTTCGGTGGCCATTGTGTGATCATGCCGAGCACCGCCACCTTCCTAAAACCCTAACCCTTTTTCTCTAAAATCCTAACATACCTTGTTTCGGGAGATCTTGAGTGAAATACCATCGCTTCTTGCTATCGGCTGCTGTCATCGCCGCCATCACTATCACTGGTAAACCCCTCTTCCCTCTTTTTTTTCCTTTCTAGACCTAGGGCAATGCCCTTCTCTTCTTTTTAGTAGAATCCCCGATCATCATCGGTCGACTACCATCTCTGGCCATCATCGTGCTGCCATCCTCAGTCAATCCGACTACATCATCAAAACCTCCCCACCATCGATCAACCTCATAAAATCCCAAAGGGGGTCTTGTGATCAGATAAAAGAGAAAGAGAGAGAGAGAGAGAGAGACAAAGAGAGATGGGTTGGGTGAACCTAGTCTATTTGATTTGACCTAATTCAATCGATTCTGAGTCAACCCAAAATTGCATATGTCTGATTTAGAAATTAATCTAAATTTAGATCTAGATCAAACTAGATTGAAAGACCCTTTTTATTATTTTAATTTTTCTAAAATTTAAGCTAAATAATACTTGTTATTAGAGCCTTTAACATCAGGAGAACATCGGATCTAGAGAATGAACTAAGAAGATTTTAAAATTTTGGATATGGTCAACTGTAAATTTTTTTTATCTCTAGATTTATTCTTATATATATATATTTATGTATTTAAAATTTAAAATTTATATATAAAATATTTAAAAATTATTAAAGTTTGAAATTATGTATTTATTTATGAAAAGTAATATAGAAAAGTTGGATCAAGCATGATGTCACTTTTGTATGATACAAATTTTTTTAAAAAAATATTTTTTTTATATTAATATTGCATGATCTCTATAAAAAAAAATTATATATGTTCATCAATGCATAAAATTTTGAATAAAAATTATTTTATTATTTTTTAAATTATATAAAAATTGAGTTGATACTGTTATAAAAATAAGTATCATTATTTATAAAAAATTATTTTTAAAAAAATTATGAAAAAAACTCTCTAGTTAGACTATGATCTGGATCTAGCCAACAAGACTGATCGTTGACCACACGTCAGAAATGTATTTCTCTTGGGCTTAGTCAGTCGGGACTGATCATTGGCAGAGTTAGTCCTCCTGAGTCTAGCCAATCGAAACTGATGGTTGGCATATACTGAAGCGTCACATATTTTTTATTTTAGGATTAATCTCTTTATCTTATCATGGGGCGAATCATGGTCGTATGAATTAGAACTAGTTTTTCTCCTGAGCCTAGTCAGTGGGGCTGATCACTAGTACACGTCGATAGATTGAGTGTTCTGTATTTAGGGGCTAGTCTCTCCTGGATCTTATCACAGGGCTGATGTGGCCATAGTCACCAAAGACTAAGAGAGGATTTTTGGATATTTATTGATATGCATGGCATATTTTAAAAAAAAATTATCTTATTATTGTTATATTGTTATATTTTTAAAAAATTAATTGTGCTTGATTCCTCAGAGATATTGATAATTTACTGAGCTTATAAAGCTGACTTCCTCTTTTTTTTTAGATCTAGAAGATTCTATAGGGCTTGAGACTGAACAATGAGGAGCATAGGATTATATATTGACAAAAAGGGAGGCCTTGCATATTCTTTAGGGTCTTGCCCTAAGGAGTGTGCAGCCATCATATGTTCAATCCGGATGCTGGATTTGGGGCATGACAGAGTAATATCAGAGCTTAGGTTAAAGATCATAAGAACTTAGATTAGTGAGAGTAGGGTAGAATTAAGATTTTGATTGATTATGGATGTTTAAAGTTGATTAAATTATTACGCAGTACCCAAGTTCTCCTTATGGATATAAATTATGATCCTTCGGATTGAAGCATAGAAGATTGATACAGATTAAATTTTGAGGAAGATATCAAGATTAAATAACTGATATAGGAGAAAATATATATCGAGTAATATAGATTGGTCATACTATGGATTTATTTTGGAAATTTAATTTGATGTAATAGCAATCTTGAATCTATTAAAAGTCATCTTGAGTTAGAGGACTATAATTATTTTGATTGATAAGAGAATATAAAGAGGGTTAATCGAATGATTACTCAAGGATATTATGAATAAGGAAGACTTCTATGATCATGGTTAAAAAAAATTTGGCTAAGAAGAATATTTTATTTACCTAATGTTGTGAGAGGGTCATCTAAATTGATTTGTTAATTTCTTTAATTATGATGTTCTAGCAATTTACACGATCATAATGAATAAGTTAGAAGTTGATTCTCTCAAAAGAGAGAGATTGATTTAAATTATCTAATTAAATTATCAAGGTGATCAAAAGTTAGCTTGACTCAAATCAATTTGAAGTTAATACCTTGATCATACAATGGTGTAAATATGAAAATATATTGAGCAATAATTATGACCTAATGTACTTAGACAACAAAATTTTTGCTTAGATTTTAAATTTGGAATCATTAACAAAAATTTGGAGAATGTTAAGCAGAGTGTGCAGTGGAAGTGTGATGGTCTAGCCATTTAAAATTGATTAAAAATATTGATTATGGTTTGAAATATATTATGATAGAAAATATGATTCTTCAAAAAAAACTTTTATTTATAAATGGAATGTAAGTACTATGGATTCTTAAGTGAATCATGATGTGACTATATTGATTGTGCTAGAAAATTTTTTGACCATCTTATATCTAAGATTAGTTGATTGTTAATTAAATTTATTAAGTATCTGAATAAATCTATTGTGATCTGTTTCTCCCTTATGATCTCAACTCCGACATAAGAATTATGACATCAACACTTATTCTTCTCAGATTTAATTTTTATGATTCAATTATGACATTAATTCTATAATTATGATGGATCATTTTTGTCTAAAGTTATTACTATATTGTCATGATCACCTTTACGGTCATCTTATTATTTGATTTTAATCAAGGTGGGCATTATTTTGTATAGAATCAAAACTTTATCATAGTGTTTGTATCAAATTCATTTCAAGCTCTATTCCAAATATAACTATTTTTAATAATCAATCTGTCTAAAGGATTTTGTATCTAATTGATCTCAACTCAATATTAAATGAACATACATTTATCTCAATCTCAGAATCTTGATCACTTAATTAAAGCTGATCTTATTAGCCTGTATCTTAATTCTAAATGTGATAGAAAGTTTTTGCTTATATTGATTTCGATCAAGGAACATGAGATCTTAGTTGTATATCCAAGGGAATAAGTTTTCAAAATTGATGTAAAGATGTCAAATTGTGAAATATTTTTGGAAAGAGTCTGTGCTTTGATATAAAAATATGCATGAGCATTGTGCTTGATCCAAGGGGTCAGATTGCTTGCGAGCATTTTAGTAATGTGATCATGTATTTGTTTTGACAAAAATACCAAAGCCGGACAAAATTGTATATGTAATTTTTGGGATTGAGCACCTTTAACTTAGGAATATCTAGATTTCTCAAATTTTAAGGACAAAATTTTTTTAAGGGGGGAGAATGTGAGAACCAGTCCCTTTGGACCCGGTTCACCTTGAAGCCGACATCTCTTGCCGACTTCACTAGAAACCGAATGAAAAAAAAAGAAGACATAAGAGGGAGGAAAGAAGATGAGTTCGATTGAAATAGGAGAACTGTGTCCCTTATTAATCGGAAGCCGCGAGAGAGGATAAGGGCCATGGGTGTTCTCAAATGAGTCACGTGCCAGTGGGGAGGAGTCTGGATTGATCACACTGGTGAGGCCCAACTCTATCTGAAGATAAATCAAATTTATCCCTTCCCATCCTTTTCTATATAAAACCTCCAGCTCACAGTTGATTTTCCATGACCTCCTCCTCTTTGTTCTTCCCCACCTTCGGTGGCCATCACGTGATCATGCCGAGCACCGCCATCTCCCTAAAATCCTAACCTTTCTTCTCTAAAATCCTAACATACCTTGTTTTGGGAGATCTTGAGCGAGATACCATCACTTTCTGCCGTCGGCTATTGTCATCGTCGCCATCGCTGTCATCGATAAACCCCTCTTCCCTCTCTTTTTTTCTTTTCGGCCCTAGGGTAGTGCCCTTCTCTTCTTTTCGATAGAATCCTCGATCATCGTCAGTCGACCGCTACCTCTGGCCATCGTCACACCATCATCCTCAGTCGATCCGACTGCTTCATTGCCAAACCCCCCCCCCCCCCCCACCGTTGATCGACCTCATAAAACCCCAAGGGGGGTGAACCTAGTCTATTTGAGAAAGAGAAAGAGGAAGATAGAGAGAGAGGAAGAGAGATGGGTTGGGTGAACCTAGTCTATTTGATTTGACCCAATTTAATCGAGTTTAGGTCAACCCAAAATTGTGTTGGTCTGATTTAGAAATTAATCTAAATTTAGACCTAAATCTAGATCAGACTAGATTAAAAGATCCTTTCTATTATTTTATTTTTTTTGAAATTAAGGCTAAATAAAACTTATTATCAGAGCCTTCAACACCGGAAGAACATCGGATACTGGATCTAGAGAATGGACTAAGAAGATTATAGAATTTTGGATCTGATCAACTGTAAGTTTCCTCTTATCTTTGGATTTATTCTTTATACATATTTATGTATTTAAAAATTAAATTATATATATAAAATATTTAAAAATTATTAAAGTTTGAAATTATGTATTTATTTATGAAAAATAATTTAAAAAAATTGGATCAAGCATGATGTCACTTTTGCATGATACAAATTTAAAAAAAAATAATTTTTTTGTATTAATATTGCATGATCTTTGGAAAAAAAATTATATATGTTCATCGATGTATGAAATTTTGAATAAAAATTATTTTATTACTTTTTAGATCATATAAAAATTGAGTTGATACTATAATAAAAATAAGTATCATTATTTAAAAAAATTAATTATGATAAAATCATGAGAAAAACTCTTTAATTAGACTATGATCTGGGTCTAACCAATGAGATTGATCGTTGGCCACACATAAGAAATACATTTCTCCTGGACCTAGTTAGTCGGGATGATCGCTGGCAGAGTTGGTCCTTTTGGGCCTAGCCAGTCGAGGTTGATCACTGGCATATGCTGATGCATCATATGTTTCTTATTTTAGGACTAATCTCTTTACCTTGTCACAGGATGAATCATGATCATGTGAATTAGAACTAGTTTCCCTTTTAGGCCTAGCCAGTAGGGTTGATCATTGGAATATGCCGATGGATTGAGTATTTTATATTTAGGAGCTAATCTCTCCTGAGTCTTATCACGGGGTTGATCGTGGCTATAGCCACCAAAGATTAAGAGAGAATTTTTGGATATTTATTGATATACATGTCATATTTTAAAAAAAAATTATCTTATTACATATTATTGTTATATCATTATATTTTTTAAAAATTAATTGTGCTTGATCCCTCAGAGATATTGGTAACTTACTGAGTCTGTAAAGCTCACTCTCTTTTTTTATTTTTTTCAGATCTGAAAGATTCTATGAGGCTAGAGACCGAACAGTGAGGAGCATAGGATTGTATATTGATAAAAAGACAGGCCTTGCATACTTTTTAGAATCTTATTCTAAGGAATGTGCAGCCATCACATGTCCGATCCGGATGCTGGATTTGGGGTGTGACATAATGAATTGAGCGAAGGTAACTAGAATAATTAGAAGTTTCCAACATTACATTAAAGGGAAAGATTAAATATTTTTTTTTTTACAAACTTCTTATAAAATAAAAGGGGAAGAGAAAATTGTTAAAGGTATATTTGAATGATTATGAAATGTCTTTGTTGCCCAGCTATGCAACCCAAGAGGGGGGGCGGTGAATTGGGTTTCTAAAAATTTTAAGCTTAACTAATGACTTATGAAAAATATTTGTCAATAGCTAAATGAATGAGGAGACTAACCTTAGTTCAAGATTAATTGCCTAAAGCAAGAATGCAAGGAAATAATGAAGAGTTAAAGAGAAGCAATTATGCACACCACAAACACAAGGATTTATAGTGGTTCGGTGCCAACCTTGCACCTACATCCACTCCCCAAGCTCCTACTTGGAAATTCCAATCCACTAAACTTGTATTCAACCCGAATACAAATGTCGAAAACTCTGACACTAGCTATCCCAAGCTAGTCCATTTGTTTTTCGGGTACAAGCCAACCCAATACACTCCGATTCTAGGTTCGGATCAACCTTCCCTTATTTTGGAACCCCTCCAAAACAAAAACAATCACTCAAAATGAGTAAAATAATTTATAGCACAAATAAGTACAAGAAAAGCTCCTTTAATGAGCGAATATAACTTTAAATATACTTTACTCAAGAGAAGAAGCCCCTTTTTGGATTTCCTCAAGGTGGATGGAGAATTGATTGAGCACTTGAGGAGTTGGTGAGCTTGGATTGATGGCTTCTTGAAAGCTTTAAATGAGCTCTTGATTAGGGCTGAAAAGTTGGCTTGAGAAATCCTTTCTCTTTTGAATGCTCTTGAATGCTCTCTTGAATGCTCTTCTTTTTCTTTTTAATCTCTTGCTTTTTCTTCCTTATTTTCCCACCTTTTGAATCCTTTTTATAGCTTTAAGAAATAGAGAAAAATATTCTAGGCTGAAAAAGAGCCGTTAGACCATATTAAATGAGCATTAAAAGCACTTAAAACGGGTTAAAAACTAGTCGTTGCGAAAAAATCCCGTCACAGGGGTCGACTCATGAGTTGACTCATGCCTCAGGGGTCGACTCATGAGTCGACCTCTGTTGAAGCAACCAGAAAATAGGGTTCTGTAATTTTTGGCCTAAAACTGCAGGGGTCGACTCATGAGTCGACTCATGCCTTGAGGGTCGACTCATGAGTCGACTCTCAGGCCGTGCCAAGCCAAAAATTCTGCGTGCCAAACTGCTCATTGTGCCATGAGCTGACTCATGGGTCGACTCATGGATTTCAAACGTGCATAACTTCAAAAATACAAATCCAAAAATAATAAAATTTTTGCCAATAGATCACAAATCTTTTGTTCTACCAAATGATACTATTAAATCAGGATTTTGGTAAAATTATGATTTTGCCCCTGAAGAGCTCAAAGACTTTTTCAAATAAAAAATATTAGTACCCCTTCAACTGTTTTGTAATCATCAAAATTAATCTAGGGAGCAACAATCTCTCCCTTTTTGATGATGACAAAACACTTGAACAAAAGCATTTATGTGAATCATGAATTTCAAAAGGATGCATTATAAGTGCATATGTTGGAAAAGAATATTGATTCTTTTGGCATGTGATACAAATGGTCATATGCATAAATGGTTTGCCCATTTTCTTAAAGATTTAAAAATTTGCTCATTGGATTATGTGATTTTAGTGTTAGAGCAGAAAATTTATTTTTGTTATCAGAGTAAGTTGTATTTTAAAAATTTGCTCATTCTCATTTGATTATGTAGTTTTAGTATCAGAGCAAAAAATAATTGAGTGTACCAATGCATGTCTAAGAAAGTAATTTGTAAAGTATATCAGAGCATGTTAAATTTAAGATGTATCAGAGCAAGTTAAGTTTTAAAGCATATCAGAGCATGTTTAAAGAAGTAATTTTAAAGGTTGCTTATTTGCATTGTACTTAGCAATTTACTCATTGTATTTTTAAGTTATTTAATAATTTTACTTTTGATATTGTTCTTTAATTTCTCCCCAATTTATTCATTTTATTTTCAAGTCTTTTAATAATTTATAATTTTACTTTTGATGGGTTACTTTTTCTTTAATTTCTCCTAATTTATAGTTTTGCTTTTGATGGGTTACTTTTTCTTTAATTTCTCCTAATTTATAGTTTTGCTTTTGATGGGTTACTTTTTCTTTAATTTCTCCTCTTTTTTGACATCATCAAACATTGTTAACTCCTCCTCTTTTTTTGAATACGTTTTCTCTTTAATACTTATAGAGCTAATCATTAATATTTGCTCCCCCTTAATACAGCAATCATTAACCAAAATATGCTATAGATTACCATAGATATGAATCATCAACAAAGAGAAGTTGTTTCAACAAAGAGAAGATATATAACCAAAAGATGATTGACATCATTACAAAGAGTAGATGTATAAGTAAAGGATGATTAAAACATAGTTGTTTCAATACATATTTCATAACATAAAAGTCAGCTAGCTAATGTCATTACATGGCCCCAAAATACAGATCCTAGAAAGAACAAGAGACTAACACCTAGGATCTAGTAAAGATCATGACTAGATGGATCGGAGTCATCAGAGATAGGATGAGGAGATGATGGATCTCGACCAGAAGAACGTCCTCTACCCCATCTGCCTCTGGCACGAGCAGGTGAAGCGAGATGAACTAGGAGGCTGAGAATGTTGCGAGGCCAAGGACTGGACTGAAAGAGTGAGTCTGATGGAATCAAGAACGTTCAGTGCTCTCGAAACAGACTGAAGTAGAGCAGTGAACTGAGTAGATGCATGCTCACTCGAGCCTCTGATCTCTCTCCTCAATAACTCATAACCACCCTCCAATGCACCTCTGAGCCTGCCAGCCTCTGCAGTAAGGTCTGTGACCTCGATAGTGCTCTCCTGTGGCTGAGGATGGGCCAAAGCTAAGACTTGCCCCTGCAAGTCAAGAACTCTCCCAGTCAGTCTCCAAACGGTGTCCTCGAGCTGCTGAATCCGAATAGACTGATCTGAGATCAACTGAAACACAGTGGAGATATGGGGAATCAAGGTCTGATCAGATGAATCTAATGAAGTGGACCCTGGTGTAAATGTAGAAGTGCTCCACTGTCGAGATAGTAAGGAAGCCACATGCTGAGATATCTGCTCGATCTGATCATCAGCCAATCTGAACTCTGAAGGAGGTGCTCTGCTCTCTGGCTGATGTACTGGTGTGTGCCTCCTGGTGAACTCTGAAGGGCCAGCCTCTGGGTCTGGAATAAACTGGATATCTGGAGATGCTGTCCTGAAGTCATGGATAGGAGATGATGGACCTTCTTCTTCAGCTCTGTCTTCTACTCTGTCCTCAGCTCTCTCCTCAGAACCCTTGATCCAACCACCATCAGATTTAGTGAATCCCATACGGTGCAGAGTGTGTTGGTTGATGGTGTCCACGTGAGAAAGCTTAGCAGATGCCTCCCCCTCAAAACTGACTCCAAACCTCCTGAAGACTCGTGTAAGGGCCATACCAAAAGGCAGATGTGCCTTGGATCTGTTCAGTGTCTCTCTCATGGCCTCAATCATTAAAGCAGGGAGGTTTAGGGGGGTTTGAGTGATCACATGAAACATAATACAAATATCTCTGCTAGAGAGGAGGTCATGCCTACCACTCCTAGGGAAGAAGAGCTTTGTCACTAACTGATGTAAGATCCTCATTTCAATAGATAAAATTTTGGCTTTCAATTTATTCAAACTTCCCGAGTAGGTACCTCCTAGAATCACACTGATTTCCTCTTCCTTTACTGGGAGTTCCATGTAAGAATATCCCTCACAGGGCAAATGAAGTATTTCTCCCAAAATGATAGGATCCAGACAAATATCAACACCCTTAACTGTCGAAGTCACTGTTCCATTCCCATATTGCAAATTTTGATAAAATTCTCTAACTAGGTCTACAAAGGTGACTTCCTTGAGAGAGCAGTAGAAACCCCAACCCTGGTTTTTTATCTTTGTTCCAAAGGTGAAACCCTCTTTTTCAAAGAATCTAAAATCCACATTCTTTCCGGTTTCAACCTTCCTATCAGATAGAGGGATTCTACTAGGGCTAAGGGGAGACTGAGAGGGACCTTGACCTGACACAGAAGCCGGAATGGGAGCAGTGGAGGACTGAGCAGCTTGCCTTTTTCTGCAGACATTTTCTTCTAGCTCACGGACCGATTTTCTTCTCTGAGGGAGCTTCATCTTTGGAGCCATTCTCACCACAGCAGCAGGCAGAGAGACTCGGAGGATCAAGTGGATGAGTGGAAGAAGGGCTACAAAAGGATGGAGAGGGATTTTGGCGGAGAGAAGAGGCGGTTTTGAGAAGAACGGTGGAGGCTAGGGCACGCTCCAACCATTTCAATCAAAGGGGAAAGATGCAAAAATCTCCTTTCCCAGGCGGTGATTTATGGTGGAGAGGAGAAGGGAGAACAATCTTGAGCTAAATCCTTGGTTTTGGAGAGAATGAGGATGAGGATGACGGTTCTTGGAGGGAGGAAGACGAAGAGAATGAGTCGGCTCATGAACAGGCTTCATGTTAAAAGGAAAGAGCCCGTGGGAAGTTGGCAATAATTACAAGTATGCCATAGGGTCGACTCAAGGGGGTCGACTCATGAAACTCAAAAATCAGAAAAAATATGAATAAATTCCAAAAAAATTTAAAATTTTGGGAGAAGAAATTTTGCTCAATGACAAGTTGTGAGAATGATAATCTTGAGCATTTAAGACCAAGAGAGATGATGGAAATTAAGCTAAAAAAATTTTTGACATCAAATCTTTGGAATTGGAGAAATATTTAGGCATAAGGATCAAGAATTCCTAGATTTCTCCTAATTTCACAGAATCTATCCTCACTAAGGGCCTTTGTAAAGATATCAGCTAATTGATTTTCAGTGCAAAAATATTCAAGAATTATATTTTTGTTTTGAACATGTTCTCTTATAAAATGATGTCTTATTTCAATATGTTTGGACCTTGAGTGTTGAATTGAATTTTTAGATAGATTTATGGCACTTGTGTTGTCACATCTTATTGGTGTTTCATTAAGTTTGATTCCAAAGTCTTCGAGTTGTTGCTTAATCCACAAGATTTGAGCACAACAACTTCCGACTGCAATGTATTCGGTCTCAGCCGTAGACAGTGCTACCGAATTTTGTTTCTTGCTAAACCAGGAGATTAGGTTAACTCCAAGAAATTGGCAAGTTCCACTTGTGCTTTTTCTATCTAATTTACATCCAGCAAAATCAGCATCTGAATATCCTAATAAATTAATTAGTGAGTCCTTAGAGTACCATAACCCTAGAGTTTGAGTACCATTCAAGTATCTAAGGATTCTTTTAACAGCATTCAAATGAGATTCTTTAGGATTAGATTGATATCTAGCACACAAACAAATACTAAACATGATATCAGGCCTACTTGCAGTTAAATATAATAGAGAGCCAATCATACCTCTATAGTATTTTAAGTCTACACATTTACCTTCATCATCCTTGTCAAGCTTACATGAGGGGCTCATGGGTGTGCCAATTGGTTTGGAGTTCTCCATTCTAAATCTTTTGAGTAGTTCCTTGGTGTACTTGCTTTGGGTGATGGAGATTCTCTCTTTTGTTTGTTTGATTTGGAGTCCGAAGAAGAAGGTAAGTTCTCCCATCATGCTCATCTCGAACTCCCCCTGCATGAGCTTAGCAAAGTCTTGACAAAGAGATTCATTAGTAGACCCAAAAATTATGTCATCAACATAAATTTGTATTACTAACATATCATTTTGATTTCTTTTAATAAAGAGGGTTGTATCTACATTACCTCTTGAAAAACTATTATTCAGTAAAAATTTGCTTAGCCTATCATACCAAGCCCTAGGTGCTTGTTTTAATCCATATAAAGCTTTATTTAATTTAAAAACATGATTAGGAAAAGCATGATTTTTAAATCCCGGAGGTTGTTCTACATAGACTTCTTCAGCAATACATCCATTTAAAAATACACTTTTAACATCCATTTGAAATAATTTGAATTTCATAAAGCAATCATATGCAAGTAGAAGTCTAATGGCTTCTAATCTAGCAACAGGTGCAAAGGTCTCATCAAAATCAATTCCTTCTTCTTGATTATATCCTTTAGCAATCAGTCTTGCTTTATTTCTAATTACATTACCATGCTCATCTAATTTGTTCCTAAAGACCCATTTTGTGCCAATTATTGAATAATTTTTAGGTCTTGATACTAAAGTCCAAACATTATTTCTTTCAAATTGATTAAGTTCCTCTTGCATTGCATTAATCCAATTATGATCATTTTCAGCTTCTTCAATAGTTTTAGGTTCAAGATGAGATACAAAAGCACAATGATTAAATACATCTCTAAGTGAAGAATGAGTTTTTACCCCATGCATAGGATCACCAATAATTAACTCCTTAGGGTGATTGTGAACATACCTCCATTCCTTGGGTAGGTCATTTGTACCTTGAGGTTGTTCTTGAATTTTTTCACCTCTCTCATCTTGTTTGTCTTCTTGTTCCTCGTCCTCTTGAGTTGTTGAATCTTTCAGAGTGATCTCCTTCATTCCTTCTATTAGAGGATCTGCATCATCAACACCCTCATTCTTCCTTGAAGGAAGATCGTTAGATTCATCAAAAACAACATGTATGGACTCCTCAACTACTAAAGTTCTTTTGTTAAAAACTCTAAAAATTTTACTAGTGGAGGAGTAACCCAGAAAGATTGCTTCATCTGATTTTGCATCAAATTTACCAAGTCTTTCTTTACCATTATTTAACACAAAACATCGGCAACCAAAAATATGAAAATATGCAATATTTGGTTTTCTTTCTTTCCAAAGTTCATAGGGGGTTTTCTTTAAAATTTGTCTAATCAAAGCACGATTTAAAATGTAACATGCTGTGTTAATTGCTTCCGCCCAAAAATATCTTGGAAGATTACTTTCACAAAGCATGGTACGGGCCATTTCTTCTAAGGTTCTGTTTTTCCTTTCAACTACCCCATTTTGTTGGGGTGTCCTAGGAGCAGAGAAGTTATGGCCAATTCTATTTTCATCACAAAAGTTTTCAAAGTCTTGATTTTCAAATTCAGTTCCATGATCACTTCAAATATTTTGAATTGAAAATCCTTTTTCATTAGTGACTTTTCGGTAAAATTTAGTGAAAATATGAAAAGTTTCATCTTTGTGTGCTAAAAAGAAAACCCAAGTAAAACAAGAATAATCATCTATAATTATAAAACCATATCGTTTTCCTCCTAGACTAGTGGTTCTAGTTGGTCCAAATAAGTCCATATGCAAAAGCTCTAAAGGTCTAGAAGTTGAAATAACATTTTTGGATTTAAATGAAACTCGAGTTTGTTTATCTAGTTGGCATGCATCACAAATTCTATCTTTTTCAAAATTCAGTTTAGGCAAGCCAAGAACTAATTCTTTCTTAATTAATTTTGAAAGAGAATGCATGCTAATGTGTGCAAGTCTACGATGCCAAAGCCAACTAGTCTCATTAACTTTAGCATTCAAGGATACTAGGCATTGCATGTTTATTTTGGCTAAATCATTTAAATCTACCATATAAACATTGTCATGTCTATGTCCAATAAATTTAATGCCACCGTTAATAGGACTAGTCATAATGCAAACAGATGATTCAAAAATAACTTTATACCCTTTATCACAAAATTGACTAATACTTAGTAAATTATGCTTTAAACCATTAACTAGCAAAATATTTTCAATGTATTTGGAGGGAGTGGTACCAATGTTACCTATACCGATGATCTTTCTGTTGCCCAGCTATGCAACCCAAGAGGGGGGGGTGAATTGGGTTTCTAAAAATTTTAGGCTTAATTAATTACTTATGATGAATGAGAACAAAGACTTTAAATTAAGATTAATTTTCTAAAGCAAGAATGCAAGGATATAATAAAGAAATAAAGAGAAACAATAAAGCACACCACAAACACAAAGATTTATAGTGGTTCGGTGCCAACCTTGCACCTACATCCACTCCCCAAGCTCCTACTTGGGAATTTCAATCCACTATACTTGTATTCAACCCGAATACAAACATCGGAAACTCCGACACTAGCTATCCCAAGCTAGTCTACTTATTTCTCGGGTACAAGTCAACCCAAAATACTCTGATTTCAGGTTCGGATCAACCTTCCCTTGTTTTCGAAATCCTCCAAAAACAAGAACAAATACTCACAAAGAGTAAAATAGCTTAGAGCATAAATTAATACAATAACAGCTCCTTAAATGAGCGAATATAACAATAAAAATACTTTACTCAAATGAAGAATCCCTTTTTGGATTTTCTCAAGGTGGATGAACGCTTGAATGAATGCTTGAGAAGGGAATGATCTTTGATTGAAGACTTCTTGAAGGCTTTGAAGGATCTCTAGATCAAGGTTGAAATAATAGACGTGAAAAATCCTCTCTTTGAATGCTCTTGAATCTCTTTCACAATCTCTCGTGTGGATTTTGGATCATCTTTTCTTTTTCTCTCGAATATCTCGTTGATCACTTCGTGTATATTTTGGATCCTCTCTTTTGTATTTGATCTCTCGTTTGATCTACTGTTTCTTTCACCATTTGAAACCTTTTATAACCTTAAGAAGCAAGATAAAACATATTAGGCAGAAAAAGAGCCGTTAGAGCATTTTTAGGAAGCATAAAAGGCAATTAAAACGGGCAAAAAAACTAGCTGTTGCGGACATTTTTCATCACAGGGGTCGACTCATGAGTCGACTCATGCTTCAGGAGTCGACTCATGAGTCGACTTCTGTTGCAAAGACCAGAAACTTGGATTTCTGGATTTTTTTTTGGCCCAAATCAGTAGAGGTCGACTCATGAGTCGACTCATGCCTTGTGGGTCGACTCATGAGTCGACTCACAGGTCGTGCCAAGCCAAAAATCCAGCGTGCCATGGGAATTTTTTGCGTGCCAATCAGCTCATAGTGCCATGAGTTGACTCATGAGTCGACTCATGCACTTCAAACCTTCATAACTTCAAAAATATAAGTCCAAAAATAATGAAATTTTCATCAATAGATTACAAATCATTTGTTCTACCAAATGATACTATCAAATCAGGATTTTAATAAAATTACGATTTTGCCCTTGAAGAGCATAAGGACTTTTTCAATTTAAAATTATTTGTATCCCTTCAATCTGCTTTGTAATCATCAAAATCAATCTAGGAGCAACAATCTCCCCCTTTTTGATGATGACAAAATATTTGAACAAAAGCATTTATGTGAAACACTAATTTCAAAAGAATGCATTATAGGTGTATATGCTTGAAAAAAAATGATTCTTTTGGCATGTGATATAAATGGTCATATGCAAAAATAGTTTGTCTATTTTCATAAAGATTTGAAAAGAGTATTAGATCATTTTGAGTTTAAGATATATCAGAGCAAAAGAAAAATAAGTTTTGCAATGTATCAGAGCAAGAAAAATAATTTTTACCATGTTATCAGAAAAGATTTTACAATATATCAGAGAAAATTTTACACTGTATCAGAGCAAATTTTATGATGTATCAGAGAAAATTTCACACTGTATCAGAGCAAATTTTATAATGTATCAGAGAAAATTTCATACTGTATCAGAGCAAATTTTATAATGTATCAGAGAAAATTTCACACTGTATCAGAGCAAATTTTATAATGTATCAGAGCAAATTTCACATTGTATCAGAGCAAATTTTATAATGTATCAGAGCAAGTTAAAAAAAAAATTTAGGATGTATCAGAGTAAGGTAAATTTCTTAAGATGTATTAAGGTAAATAAAATTTCAAAAGATATATCAGAGCAAGTTGGAATTTTGAAGTATATCAGAGCATATTTAAAATTTTTAAAGCAAATCAGAGTATATGTAAAGAAGTAATTTAAAAGTTACTTATTTGCATTGTACTTAGCATTGTATTTTTGATATTGTTCTTTAAATTTTCAATTCATTCATTAATTTCTCATAATTTATAGTTTTGATTGCTTTTTCTTTAATTGCTCATAATTTATGATTTTGCTTTTGATGGATGGCTTTTTGTTTAATTTCTGTCTGATACCAAATTTCTCAAATTTTTGTTTAATTTCTCCAATTTTTGTTTAATTTCTCTCCCTTTTTGACATCATCAAACATGGTTAACTCTTCCTTTTTCTGAAACATTCTTTAATTTCTCCCCCTTTAGAGTTTATCACAGATGTTTGCTCCCCCTTAATATAGCAATTATCAACAGCAAACAACAACAAAGAGAAGACAATATTTCAATAAGGAGAATATATATAACCAAAATATGATCGATATCATTACAAAAGGTAGAAATATAAGTAAAAGATGATTCCATTAAAACCATAATTGTTTCAATACATAGTTCATATTATAAAAGTCAACCAGCTAATTGTCAATACATGGCCCCAAAATATAGATCCTAGAACAAGACACTAATACCTAGGATCTAGTAAAGATCATGAGAAGTCATGGATCGGAGTCATCAGATATGGGATGAGAAGCTGATGGATCAAGAGTGCGTCCTCTACCCCGTCTGCCTCTGGCACGAGCAGGAGAGCGAGATGAACTGGGAGGCTGAGTACGCTGAGATGCTAAAGACTGAACAGAAAGGGTGAGTCTGATGGAATCAAGTACGTTCAGTGCTCTGGAAACAGACTGTAGTAGAGCAGTGAACTGAGTGGTAGCATGCTCACTCGATCCTCGGATCTCTTTCCTCAGTAATTTATATCCACCTTCTAGTGCTCCTCTGAGCCTGCCAGCCTCTGCAGTGAGGTCTGTGACCTTAATAGTTGACTCCTGTGGCTTGGGATGGGCCAAAGCAAGGACTTCCCCTGCAAGTCTAGAACTCTGCCAGTCAGTCTCCAGACTGTGTCCTCAAGCTGCTGGATCCGGATGGACTGATCTGATATCATCTGAAACACAGTGGAGATGTGGGGAGTAATGGTCTGATCAGAAGAGGTGGCTCCTGATGCAAAAGAAGTACTACTCCACTGGCTAGACAGCAAAGAAGCCACACGCTGTGATATATGCTCGATCTGATCGTCAGCCAGTCTGAACTCTGAATGAGGTGCTCTGCTCTCTGGCTGATACACTGGTGTGGACATCCTAGTAAACTCTGAAGGGCCAGCCTCTGTATTAGGAATGAACTGGATATTTGGTGATGCTGCCCTGAAGTCATGGACAGGAGATGATGGACCTTCTTCTTCTACTCTGCCTTCAGTTCTGTCTTCAGCTCTATCTTCAGTTCTCTCTTCAGTTCTCTCCTCAGATCCCTTGATCCAACCACCATCAGTCTTTGTAAATCCCATTCGGTGCAGGGTGTGTTGGTTGAAAGTGTCCACATGAGAGAGCTTAGTAGCAGCCTCCCCCTCACAGCTAACTCCAAACCTCCTAAAGACTCTAGTAAGGGCCATACCATAAGGCAAGTGTGCCTTGGATCTGTTCAAAGTTTCTCTCATGGCCTCTATCATAAGTGCAGGGAGGTTCAGGGGGGTCTGAGTGATGACATGAAACATGATACATACATCTCTGCTGGAAAGTAAGTCATGCCTACCACTCCTAGGAAAGAAGAGCTTTGTTACCATCTGATGCAGGACCCTCATCTCAATGGACAAAATCTTTGCTTCCAATTTGTTTAAACTCCCTGAATAAGTTTCTCCTAAAATAATTCTGATCCCCTCTTCTTTTACTGAGAGTTCCATAAATGAGTAACCTTCACTAGGCAACTGAAGTATTTCTCCCAATATCCTAGAATCCAAGCAGATATCAATTCCCTTGACTGTTGAAGTCACTGACCCATTTCCATAATGTAGGTTCTGGTAGAATTCTCTAACTAGGTCAACATAGGTGACTTCCTTAAGGGAGCAGTAGAAATCCCATCCTTGGTTTTTAATCTTACTTGCAAAAGTAAAACCTTCTTTCTCAAAGAACCGAAAATCTATATTCTTCCCGGTTTCGACTTTTCTATCAGAAAGAGGATTCACACTGGGGCTTGAGAAGGATTGAGAGGGACCTTGAGCAGATACTGAAACTGGAGTGGGAGCAGTTGAAGACTGAGCATGCCTTTTCTTTCAGATAATTTCTTCAGGCTCACGGATTGACTTCCTTCTTTGGGGAAGTTTCATCTTTGGAGCCATATTCAATATAGTAGCAGGCAAGGAGACTTGAATTGAGTGGAGGAGGGATCACAAGAGAGTGAAGAAGGATTTTGGTGGAGAAAAGAAGTGGATTTGGAAAGATCGGTGAAGTGCTAGGGCACGTTCCAACCGCGCCAAACAATGTGAGAAAGCACAAAAAAATTCCTTTCCAAGGAGGCGATTTTTGGTGGAGAGGAGGAAGGAGAATTGCCTCGAAATAAATCCTTGGATTTGGAGCAAAAAGAGTTGGAGAAGTCGGCTTTTGGAAGGAGGACGATGAGAAGATGAGTCGTCTCACGAACAGGGATTCAATATAAAAACAATGAGCCCATGGAAAGTTTGAGGAAATAACAAGTTTGCCATTGAGTCGACTCATGGGGGTTGACTCATGAAGTTCAAAAATTCAGAAAGAATGTGAATAAATTCCAAAAAAATTCAAAATTTTGGGAGAAGAAATTTTGCTCAATGATAAGTTTTTAGAATGATAAATTTGAGCTTTTGGGACCAGGATAGATGTTGAAAATTGAGCTCTAAGAGTTTTTGACATCAATTCTTTGGAAATTGAGAAATTTTAGGCATATGGATCTAGAATTCCTAGATTTCTCCTAATTTCACAAAATCTATCTTCACTAAGGGCCTTTGTAAAGATATCAGCTAATTGATTTTCAGTGCAAACATATTCAAGAATTACATTTTTGTTTTGAACATGTTCTCTTATAAAATGATGTCTTATTTTAATATGTTTGGATCTTGAGTGTTGAATTGGATTTTTAGATAGATTTATGGCACTTGTGTTGTCACATCTTATTGGTGTTTCATTAAGTTTGATTCCAAAGTCTTCGAGTTGTTGCTTAATCCACAAGATTTGAGCACAACAACTTCCGGCTGCAATATATTCGGCCTCAGCCGTAGACAGTGCCACCGAATTTTGTTTCTTGCTAAACCATGAGATTAGGTTAACTCCAAGACATTGGCAAGTTCCACTTGTGCTTTTTCTATCTAATTTACATCCAGCAAAATCAACATCTGAATATCCTAATAAATCAATTTGTGAGTCCTTAGAGTACCATAACCCTAGAGTTTGAGTACCATTTAAGTATCTAAGGATTCTTTTAACAGCATTCAAATGAGATTCTTTAGGATTAGATTGATATCTAGCACATAAACATACACTAAACATGATATCAGGCCTACTTGCAGTTAAATATAATAATGAGCCAATCATACCTCTATAGTATTTTAAGTCTACACATTTACCTTCATCATCCTTGTCAAGCTTACATGAGGGACTCATTGGTGTGCCAATTGGTCTGCAGTTCTCCATTCCAAATCTTTTAAGTAGTTCCTTGGTGTACTTGCTTTGGGTGATGGAGATTCCCTCTTTTGATTGTTTGATTTGGAGTCCGAGGAAGAAGGTGAGTTCTTCCATCATGCTCATCTCGAACTCCCCCTGCATAAGCTTAGCAAAGTCTTGACAAAGGGATTCATCAGTAGACCCAAAAATTATGTCATCAACATAAATTTGTATAACTAGCATATCATTTTGATTTCTTTTAATAAAGAGGGTTGTATCTACATTACCTCTTGAAAAACCATTATTTAGTAGAAATTTGCTTAGCCTATCATACCATGCTCTAGGTGCTTGTTTTAATCCATATAAAGCTTTATTTAATCTAAAGACATGATTAGGAAAAGCATGACTTTCAAATTCAGGGGGTTGTTCTACATATACTTCTTCAGCGATATATCCATTTAAAAATGCACTTTTAACATCCATTTGAAATAATTTGAATTTCATAAAGCAAGCATATGCAAGTAGAAGTCTAATAGCTTCTAATCTAGCAACAGGTGCAAAGGTTTCATCAAAATCAATTCTTTCTTCTTGATTATATCCCTTAGCAACCAGTCTTGCTTTATTTCTAATTACATTTCCATGCTCATCTAATTTGTTTCTAAAGACCCATTTTGTGCCAATTATTGAATAATTTTTAGGTCTTGATACTAAGGTCCAAACATTATTTCTTTCAAATTGATTAAGTTCCTCTTGCATAGCATTAATCCAATTATGATCATTTTTAGCTTCTTCAAAAGTTTTAGGTTCAAGATGAGATACAAAAGCACAATGATTAACTACATCTCTAAGTGAAGAACGGGTTTTTACCCCATGCATAGGATTACCAATAATTAACTCCTTAGGGTGATTGTGAACATACCTCCATTCCTTGGGTAGATCATTTGTACCTTGAGGTTGTTCTTGAATTTCTTTACCTCTCTCATCTTGTTCGTCTTCTTGATCCTTATCTTCTGGAGTTGCTGAATCTTTCAGATTGATCTCCTTCATACCTTCTATTAGTGGATCTGCATCATCAACACCCTCATTCTTCCTTGAAGGAAGATCGTTAGATTCATCAAAAACAACATGTATGGACTCCTCAACTACTAAAGTTCTTTTGTTGAAAACTCTAAATGCTTTACTAGTGGAGGAGTAACCTAGAAAGATTGCTTCATCTGATTTTGCATCAAATTTACTAAGTCTTTCTTTACCATTATTTAATACAAAATATCGACAACCAAAAACATGAAAATATGCAATATTTGATTTTCTTCCTTTCCAAAGTTCATAGGGGATTTTCTTTAAAAATTATCTAATTAATGCACGATTTAAAATGTAACATGCTGTGTTAATGGCTTCCGCCCAAAAATATCTTGGAAGGTTGCTTTCACAGAGCATGGTACGGGCCATTTCTTCTAAGGTTCTATTTTTTCTTTCAACTACCCCATTCTGTTGGGGTGTCCTAGGAGCAGAGAAGTTATGGCCAATTCCATTTTCATCACAAAAATTTTCAAAGTCTTGATTTTCAAATTCAGTTCCATGATCACTTCTAATATTTTGAATTGAAAACTCTTTTTCATTAGTGACTTTTCGGTGAAATTTAGTGAAAATATGAAAAGTTTCATTTTTGTGTTCCAAAAAGAAAACCCAAGTAAAACGAGAGTAATCATCTATAATTACAAAGCCATATCATTTTCCTCCTAGACTAGTGGTTCTTGTTGGTCCAAATAAGTCCATATGTAAGAGCTCTAAGGGTCTAGAAGTTGAAACAGTCTTTTTGGATTTAAATGAAACTCTAGTTTGTTTACCTAATTGGCATGCATTACAAATTCTATCCTTTTCAAAATTCAGTTTTGGCAAACCAAGAACTAAATCTTTCTTAATTAATTTTGAAAGAGAATGCATGCTAATATGTGCAAGTCTACGATGCCACAGCCAACTAGTCTCATTAATTTTAGCATTCAAGGATACTAGGCATTGCATGTCTAATTTGGCTAAGTCATTCAAATCTATCATATAAATATTGCCATGCCTATATCCTATAAATTTAATGCTATCGATAATAGGACTAGTCACAATGCAAACAGATGATTCAAAAACTACTTTATACCCTTTATCACAGAATTGACTAATGCTAAGTAAGTTATGCTTTAAACCTTTAACTAATAAAACATTCTCAATGTAATTGGAGGGAGTGATACCAATGTTACCTATCCCGATGATCTTTCCTTTGTCATTATCTCCAAAGGTGACCATCCCTCCATCCTTAGCATCAAGCGTGATGAATTGTGATTCATCACCAGTCATGTATCTCGAGCATCCACTGTCAAGATACCATTTTCTGTTTCCTTCTTGGGATGCTAGACACACCTGCAAGCAAAGGTCAAGTTTCTGTCTTAGGTACCCAAGCTTTCTTGGGTCCTTTTAGGTTAGTCAAAATAGTTCCTTTTGGAATCCATATTTTCTTTGTGTTTGCATATTTGTTAATAAGATATGTGTATGATTTATGTCCTATTCTTCCACATTTAAAACAAGTAATATTTGTAGACTTGTTACTTGAATAATTTACATAAATATCCTTCAGAAATTTTTGTTTCTTCAGAGGTTTATAGCCAAGTCCAGCTTTATCATATATAGCTTTCTGATTATCAAGGATCATATTTAGTTTGTTTGAACTTAAGGTGAACTTATCTACTATAGGTTTCAGCTTGTTAATTTCATTCTTTAAGTTTTGATTTTCTTGAATCAAGGTGGATTTTTCAATTGAAAGGTTTTCAGCTTGTTTCACTAAGGACTGATTTTCCAATTTCAGTTCTTTGTTTTTCTTCCCTAGTTTCTTTAATTCATCAATTGAATCATAGAATGCTTCATGCAATTCTTCAAAAGTAAATTCACTAGTGGATTCAGAAGTTACCTCATTTTCGTGTGCCATCAGGCACAGGTTGGCTTATTCTGTTGAGGTTTCCTCGTCGGAGCTTGAGTCATCACTCGCACTCTAAGTCGCCATCATTGCTTTCTTTTTGAACTTTTTGGTACCTTTCTTCAGTTGTGGACATTCGGATCTGAAATGTCCCGGCTTCTTGCACTCGTAGCATATAAGGGGTTGATCTTTCTCTTTTTCTTCGCTTTGTTCCCCTTTTGTGAACTTCTTTCTCATCCCCTGTTTTCTTTTTCTTAGAAACTTCTTAAATTTCCGGGTGATGAGTGCCATCTCTTCATCCTGTTCTTCATTTTCAGTGTCATCCGTTTCATAATCAGGCGAAGTTGTGGATTTGAGGGCAATGGTTCTTTTCTTTTTGACTTCATCCTCTTGATGTTGCTTCATGTTAAGTTCATGAGTCATCAAGGATCCAAGAAGCTCTTCTAGAGGTAGAGTGTTCAAGTCCTTTGCTTCTTGGATGGCAGTCACCTTGGCTTCCCAAGTTCTAGGCAATGACCTGAGAATCTTCCTTACAAGCTCACTGTTAGTATAAGATTTGCCAAGACTCTTCAAACCATTGATTATATCAGTAAAACGAGTAAACATAGCAGTTATGGACTCATCATGCTCTATTTTGAACAATTCATATTTATGCACTAGCATGTTTATTTTAGTCTCTTTTACTTGATTTGTTCCCTCATGGGTTACTTCTAACCTATCCCATATTTCTTTAGCAGATGCACAAGTAGAAATGCGATTAAATTCATTTGCATCTAGTGCACAATAAAGAACATTCATAGCTCTGGCATTTAATTGTGCCAATTTCTTATCAACCTCATCCCATTCTTTCTCGGGTTTGGTTGACTCCTCATCATTTATAATCTTGATGGGTGTGTGAGGACCGTTCACTATGATACTCCACATATCATAGTCGAGTGCTTGTATGAATATCTTCATCCGAGCTTTCCAATAGGTGTAATTAGACCCATTGAAAAGTGGAGGTCGGTTTGTAGATTGCCCCTCGGCTAGAGAAGTACCGACATGGGTTGCCATAGATCTTTGGCTCTTTGATTGTTAGATCAAAGAAGGGCTAGAGCACCGGGCTCTGATACCACTTGTTGCCCAGCTATGCAACCCAAGAGGGGGGGGTGAATTGGGTTTCTAAAAATTTTAGGCTTAATTAATTACTTATGATGAATGAGAACAAAGACTTTAAATTAAGATTAATTTTTTAAAGCAAGAATGCAAGGATATAATAAAGAAATAAAGAGAAACAATAAAGCACACCACAAACACAAGGATTTATAGTGGTTCGGTGCCAACCTTGCACCTACATCCACTCCCCAAGCTCCTACTTGGGAATTTCAATCCACTATACTTGTATTCAACCCGAATACAAACGTCGAAAACTCCGACACTAGCTATCCCAAGCTAGTCTACTTGTTTTCCGGGTACAAATCAACCCAAAATATTCCGATTTCAGGTTCGGATAAACCTTCCCTTGTTTTGGAAATCCTCCAAAAATAAGAACAAATACTCACAAAGAGTAAAATAGCTTAGAGCACAAATTAATACAATAACAGCTCCTTAAATAAGCGAATATAACAATAAAAATACTTTACTCAAATGAAGAATCCCTTTTTGGATTTTCTCAAGGTGGATGAACGCTTGAATGAATGCTTGAGAAGGGAATGATCTTTGATTGAAGACTTCTTGAAGGCTTTGAAGGATCTCTAGATCAAGGTTGAAACAATAGGCGTGAAAAATCCTCTCTTTGAATGCTCTTGAATCTCTTTCACAATCTCTCGTGTGGATTTTGGATCCTCTTTTCTTTTTCTCTCGAATATCTCGTTGATCACTTCGTGTATATTTTGGATCCTCTCTTTTGTATTTGATCTCTCGTTTGATCTACTGTTTCTTTCACCATTTGAAACCTTTTATAACCTTAAGAAGCAAGAGAAAACATATTAGGCAGAAAAAGAGCCGTTAGAGCATTTTTAGGAAGCATAAAAGGCAATTAAAATGGGCAAAAAAACTAGCCGTTGCGAACATTTTCCGTCGCAGGGGTCGACTCATGAGTCGACTCATGCTTCAGGAGTCGACTCATGAGTCGACTTCTGTTGCAAAGACCAGAAACTTGGATTTCTGGATTTTTTTTTGGCCCAAATCAGCAGAGGTCGACTCATGAGTCGACTCATGCCTTGTGGGTTGACTCATGAGTCGACTCACAGGTCGTGCCAAGCCAAAAATCTAACGTGCCATGGGAATTTTTTGCGTGCCAATCAGCTCATAGTGCCATGAGTTGACTCATGAGTCGACTCATGCACTTCAAACCTTCATAACTTCAAAAATATAAGTCCAAAAATAATAAAATTTTCACCAATAGATTACAAATCATTTGTTCTACCAAATGATACTATCAAATCAGGATTTTAGTAAAATTATGATTTTGCCCTTGAAGAGCATAAGGACTTTTTCAATTTAAAATTATTTGTATCCCTTCAATCTGCCTTGTAATCATCAAAATCAATCTAGAAGCAACACTTCCCTTTGCCATTGTCTCCAAAGGTGACCATCCCTCCATCCTTAGCATCAAGCGTGATGAATTATGATTCATCACCAGTCATGTGTCTCGAGCATCCACTGTCAAGATACCATTTCCTGTTTCCTCCTTGGGATGCTAGACACACCTGCAAGCAAAAGTCAAGTTTTTGTTTTAGGTACCCAAGCTTTCTTGGGTCCTTTTTAGTTAGTCAAAATGGTTCCTTCGGGAACCCATATTTTCTTTATAGTTGAGTTTGCAGATTTGTCAAAGAAGCAAGTGTATGACTTATGTCCTACTCTACCACATTTGAAACAAGTAATATTGGTAGACTTGTTACTTAAAAAATTTACATAAATATTTTTCAGATATTTTTGTTTCTTCAAGGGGTTATAGCCAAGTCCAGCCTTATCATATACGGCTTTTTGATTATCAAGAATCATATTGAGTTTGTTTGAACTTAAGGTGAACTTATCTACTATTGGTTTCAGCTTGGCAATTTCATTCTTTAAGCTTTGATTTTCTTGAAGCAAGGTGGATTTTTCAATTGAAAAGTTTTCAGCTTGTTTCAATAAGGATTGATTTTTCAATTTCAGCTTTTTGTTTTTCATTCCTAGTTTCTTTAATTCATCAACTAAATCATAGAATGCTTCATGCAATTCTTCAAATGTAAAGTCACTAGGAGTTTCGAAAATTACCTCATTTTCGTGTGCCATAAGGCACAGGTTGGCTTGTTCGGTTGAGGTTTCCTCATCGGAGCTTGAGTCATCACTCGCACTCCATGTGGCCATCATGGCCTTCTTCTTGAACTTCTTGGGACCTTTCTTCAGTTGTGGACATTCGGATTTGAAGTGTCCCAGCTTTTTGCACTCGTAGCAGATAAGAGGTTGATCTTTCTCTTTTTCTTTGCTTTGTTCCCTTTTTGTGAATGGCCTCTTTCTCATCCTCTGTTTTTTTTTTCTCAAAAATTTCTTGAATCTTCGGGTGATGAGAGCCATCTCTTCATCCTGTTCTTCATCTTCAGTGTCATCAGTTTCTTCATCAGGAGGAGCTGTGGATTTGAGGGCAATGGTTCTTTTCTTTTTGACTTCTTCCTCTTGATGTTGCTTCATGCTTAGCTCATGAGTCATCAAAGATCCAAGAAGCTCTTCTAGAGGTAGAGTGTTCAAATCCTTCGCTTCTTGGATGGCAGTCACTTTGGCTTTCCAAGTTCTTGGCAAAGACCTGAGAATCTTCCTTACAAGCTCACTATTAGTATAGGACTTACCAAGACTCTTTAAACCATTAATGATATCAGTAAAACGAGTAAACATTACAGTTATGGACTCATCATGCTCCATTTTAAACAACTCATATTTATGCACAAGCATGTTTATTTTAGACTCTTTTACTTGATTGGTTCCCTCATGGGTTACTTCTAACCTATCCCATATTTCTTTAGCAGATGAACAAGTAGAAATACGATTAAATTCGTTTGCATCAAGAGCACAATAAAGTACATTCATTGCTTTAGCATTTAATTAGGCCATCTTCTTATCAACCTCATCCCATTCTTTCTCGGGTTTGGTTGATTCCTCACCATCTATAATTTTAGTGGGTGTGTGAGGACCGTTCACTATGATACTCCACATATCATAGTCGAGTGCTTGTATGAATATTTTCATCCGAGCTTTCCAATAGGTGTAATTAGACCCATTGAAAAGTGGAGGTCAGTTGGTGGATTGCCCCTCGGCTAGAGAAGTACCGACGTGGGTTGCCATAGATCTTTGGCTCTTTGATTGTTTAGATCAAAGAAGGGCTAGAGCACCGGGCTTTGATACCACTTGTTACCCAGCTATGCAACCCAAGAGGGGGGGTGAATTGGGTTTCTAAAAATTTTAAGCTTAACTAATGACTTATGAAAAATGTTTGTCAATAGCTAAATGAATGAGGAGACTAACCTTAGTTCAAGATTAATTGCCTAAAGCAAGAATGCAAGAAAATAATGAAGAGTTAAAGAAAAGCAATTATGCACACCACAAACACAAGGATTTATAGTGGTTCGGTGCCAACCTTGCACCTACATCCACTCCCCAAGCTCCTACTTGGGAATTCCAATCCACTAAACTTGTATTCAACCCGAATACAAACGTCGGAAACTCCGACACTAGCTATCCCAAGCTAGTCCACTTGTTTTTCGGGTACAAGCCAACCCAATACACTCCGATTCTAGGTTCGGATCAACCTTCCCTTGTTTTGGAACCCCTCCAAAACAAAAACAATCACTCAAAATGAGTAAAACAATTTATAGCACAAATAAGTACAAGAAAAGCTCCTTTAATGAGCGAATATAACTTTAAATACACTTTACTCAAGAGAAGAAGCCCCTTTTTGGATTTCCTCAAGGTGGATGGAGAATTGATTGAGCACTTGAGGAGTTGGTGAGCTTGGATTGATGGCTTCTTGAAAGCTTTAAATGAGCTCTTGATTAGGACTGAAAAGTTGGCTTGAGAAACCCTTTCTCTTTTGAATGCTCTTGAATGCTCTCTTGAATGCTCTTCTTTTTCTTTTTAATCTCTTGCTTTTTCTTCCTTGTTTTCCCACCTTTTGAATCCTTTTTATAGCTTTAAGAAATAGAGAAAAATATTCTAGGCTGAAAAAGAGCCGTTAGACCACATTAAATGTGCATTAAAAGTACTTAAAACGGGTTAAAAACCAGCCGTTGCGGAAAAATCCCGTCACAGGGATCGACTCATGAGTCGACTCATACCTCAGGGGTCGACTCATGAGTCGACCTCTGTTGAAGCAACCAGAAAACAGGGTTCTGTAATTTTTGGCCTAAAACTGCAGGGGTCGACTCATGAGTCGACTCATGCCTTGAGGGTCGACTCATGAGTCGACTCTCAGGCCGTGCCAAGCCAAAAATTCTGCGTGCCAAACTGCTCATTATGCCATGAGCTGACTCATGGGTCGACTCATGGATTTCAAACGTGCATAACTTCAAAAATACAAGTCCAAAAATAATAAAATTTTCGCCAATAGATCACAAATCTTTTGTTCTACCAAATGATACTATTAAATCAGGGTTTTGGTAAAATTACGATTTTGCCCCTGAAGAGCTCAAAGACTTTTTCAAATAAAAAATATTAGTACCCCTTCAACTGTTTTGTAATCATCAAAATCAATCTAGGGAGCAACAGTCTTATCTTTGAATTTTAGATGACTGAATTTCTTATCTTTATGATACTCTTGTGATATACTAAAATTTAAAATGATATGTCATATTTTCTTGAGTATTTCTTTGTCGGTCTTTATGCTCAATATTTTATCATCTTTAAGAGAGAGATTGTTGATCCAAAGAATGATTTTGATTACTACATAATATTGGAGTATAAAAGGAAACTAATGTCTTTGAAACATAGTTGAGAACATTTTTATAGAAAGCTAACCCTTGTGATGAGCTTTGAAGTTATTTGAAAACACTTGGAAAGCTTTTGAGTCAAGAAAAATCAAGTTTGAATGTAAATCAAGTAAAAAAGGTTGAATTAAGGAAGTTGAGTTCACTCCAATAGATCTTGAGTCGACTTTGACATGCAAAATGGCTTTGGCACGGACCTTGAGTCAACTTCCGTAGAGCTCAAGTCGACCCTCTCAAAAAAGATAAAGAGTCTATTTTTTTGGATGCAGCACTTGAGTCGACTCCTACAAACCTCGAGTCAACTCCAGACTTGCTCGGATCGACTTCTAAGTTTCTTACAACAATACAACCTGTGTAGAGAAAGTTGCAGAAAATATTCAAAATTGGTTAGAACAGCTAGATTCTATCTCCAACATCCAAAAATGGTTAGTTTTTAAATTCAAATTACTTTAAATTGTCAGGTGACATTTTGAAATGGAGGAGGAATCCAATTGAATACTAAGAATAGCTTATTCCAAGAAAAGAAGTCTATTTTCAGCTTAGAGTACATTCAAGAATATTCTTTAGCTCCACACCTGACAGTTCTTGATTTTATGAAGGCTATCATCAAGAGAAGTGTGCCCAATCATATGCAAAGTATCCAAGCAATCCTCAAGCAAGCATCAATATTTTTCATCTGCTTATTATGGAGTTGTTTATGTTGTAAAATTTCTATTTTTCTTAAATTTGCTGTAACAAATTTTGAAGGATTTGAAATTTGGGGAATAGATTATGGTTAGTGATCTCTAAAAATTAATTGGATTGATTATGAACCTAGAAAACAATCGGTATAGGTTATAATTGGTGATCTTGTAAAACCAATTGGGTTAATTGTGAACCTAGAAAATAATCAGTATAGGTTTTGGTTGGTGAGCCCAGAAATCTGGATTTATTTGTAATCTCGACTAAAATAAACATATTGTAATCAGGGGATTATAGTAAAAACTTTTAAATGAAGTTTGGAGAATGGATGTAGATGCAGAGTTGCACCGAACTACTATAAACTCCTTTGCATTTGTGTAGTGTATTTGTCTCTACTTGCTTTACATTGTTGTTTAGCTTTCATTCATTTAATTCCACTATTATATATTGCATTTGCTGCACATTCACAGTATCTAGTTTAGTTTGTTCCAAAAACTATATATATTTATTTAAATTTTTAAAAATCTAATTCATCCTCCCTTCCTGGTTGTCTAGCTGAGCAACGCCCTATAGTAGGGAACAAAAGCATAAGCATCAACTTGAAGAGCTGATCAAGAGGTAAGAAAATAAAAACAATTTTTCATGTTTTTGAGTAATTATTTTGAATAGGAAAATTTTTTATGCCGGTGCATATACAACTGATTACTAATGCATTTGCAAATCATTTAAGATGCATTGCTCCATTTCTTAGTGGTTGGATTATTGGATGTCTCTTTCCTTTATTATCTTTTAATAAGCATATACAACTGCTTACTAATGCATAGTTTGTTAGCTGCATCTCAGATCTTCTCTCCATCACAAGAAGAATAAACAGGCAGATTTTGATGTCTCATATGAAATATGTAAGTATCATATTAGCATTATATGATAATATGGATAGTATCACACTAGTTGGATCAGATTTTGATGTCATCATAGTTTGCTAGCTGCATCTCAAGTTTACTCTCCATCATAGGAAAAATAAATAGATATCTACAATGACAGATCATGTAAGTATCATACTGTGGCATTATGAGCTTGTCATCATTTATTTGTTGGAACTTGTTTTATGTCTTCCAATTTAGTTAGTTTGCTTGTTTCTTGGTTTTAGTTCGCGTTCGATGTCATCAGGTCGCTTGGGAACAAGCACATTCGCCTCCCATCCAGAAGTAGGACATTTGCTCGTGATCTCATGGAATACCACCACCCAAAATGCATAAGTCCATACTCTTTTATGTTGCAAAGATATAGTAAGACACCCAAAGTGCCACGATATACAAGCTCACATGTTGATAAGTAGATGAGCATGGATCGTCTGCTGTGCATCGCATGGTATGGTGCACAGCATACATCATCTATCACATGATGGATGGGCACGCACGACTGTGCACAATGAGTGTGCATTCACATGTGACCGTCCATCGTATGATGGATGACACCATATGGTGCACAGCAGGAACCCAGACTCTAAGTAGATAGCGAATGTTTGCAGCAGTGGCAGCTACGCGAAGAAGGTGAAAATGGAAGTTGATATTGGTGTGAACTCGCAGGTTTTTTCATGTGTAAAATGTTATCTGGATAGTATATATGTTAGTCTACCCAGAAAAGTGGAAGTCTTGTGGTCTGTGTGTTGCCGTAGAGATGCTTGTACTAATTACTGCAACCAAATAGCTCTTTAGTGGCAATTATACGGTGGCTGGCCACAATAAATCATATAATTTTATATTATTTATAGTTTTTGTAAAAATGTTTGTGAAAGGTCTTCAATATAGTGGCTATTATATTATATTGGTCATTAAAAATTATATACTAATTTCACAAAAGAAAAAGACGCCGCGCAATTGAAATGGCGCCAAATGTTTTGTTGTTACTCAAAATTTTTGGTCATAAACTTAACAATAAATAAATAAATAAATAAAACAAACCAAAGAGCAAAACCCACATCTAGAGTCCACAGAGCGAGAGAGAGAGACCAAGAGACAGAGAGAGGTGAAGGCCACCAAATCTAAGGGCACCACCGCCTACTTGCATAGACCACCACCACCAAATCACCATCGATATTGGTAAGTCCGCTCTCCTCTTATGTTTTCTTTGTCCATCTAATCTCTTCAAATCCAAGAGCACCAAGTCGATCCGGTTCCGTATTTGCAGAGATAACGCCCTCCCGTACACGACACCATTCCCAGCCAAGAAGTCTCCCTGTCCCGCTGTCACACAACGCCATTCTCTTGTATGTAATAAGAAAAGTTAAATTTTTAGCTTTCTCTGTCATTCTCTCTCTTTCCTGTTAGTCGTAGTGGGTGCTTTCTTTGTCTTGTTCGTATTTAATAATCTAAAAGTATGAAAGATTTAGCTTTTAGTTTCACTTTAACTTTTAGTTTCTGTTTAAATGATGTATCTGTTTAAACTCCTAATTTTTGAGTATAGGGATTTTACTATTGTGAATTTCCTATTTTTAGTTTCTGTTTAAATTGACATTAGGGATTTGACTTGAGTTTAGATTCTGTTTATAATTTTTAGTTTCATTTTTTTGTATAACCTTTCTATCTTTTCCAATTTAGTTGAGGAATTTAAATTTTCCAATTGATATCAGCTTTGAGTTATGGGGAAAAAGAAAAAAAAATCCTTTGTTACAATTGATGCATAGAAATAGCAATGTTGTTTCTTTACCTTTTAAATCAGGGATTGCATTCATCAAAAAAAAAATCAGGGATTGCTTTTTTGGATTTGGTATGCAATGCATTGAGGGAATAATTTAAATCAGGAATTAGCTAGTTATATATTACTATTACTATAGTCAGAAAACTGAATCTGATAAGTTTGGTTGTTGGATATGGACTAGCATCGTCATTTGCTTAAAATGAGCACCTTTCATGTAACCCTTCATTATTACTAAAACTTTACTGTAATTTTGAATTTTGTTAGTTTTATTTAATCCCTTTTGGTAAATGATCAATCCATGTGTTGTGTCATTACAGAACTTTGCTGCAATTTTGAAGGAACATAGTTTTGAGTTAACTAAGGGAAGATTATAAATTAGGAATAGCTAGATTCCAGTGGTAGATCCAGTTTGGTTGTACCTCTCTGTTTTTTTTTTTTTTGATTCAGGTTGTATCTCTATCCAGTGGCAGATCCATTACTTCATGTTTTTTAATAATATGTTAGTTTTCAATGGCAGATCCAATTTAGTTGTATTTCTATATGAAGAAACCACCACAAGCTCCAAATCTTTTTCTTTAATCATTTTCAGTACATGTTTAATCAATGTGTTATTTAACCTTTTATTTAATTATGTTTCATTATCTTTAGCAATTTAGCCCAAGAAAATCAAAAGATCCTTTTAGCTTCTTGGATTGCTTTTTGTGAATTTTCTTGGAACCTATCAACCTGTGCTTTCAATTAAATTTTTTACAGCAATAACTGTAAAAGAAAAACATAAGAGTTCCTTTGCTTACAATGGTACTTTTATATTAAATTAAGAAATTATTTTTTTTGTGCTCTATAGGTTTGTGTACTCTAGTTTATGTGTTCAGTTTTTTTTCCTAGTTTTATAACAAAATCATTTGTCACCAGCAAGGATGATTTAGTATTCTGCTTGAATTTTTGAGATTCTTTTGTTTATATCATCCTAATAATTTAAACAATATAGTAGACAATAAAAGATAAATGTTTTAACTTCTTATGTTTCCATCTTTCTAAATTTTATCATCTCCATGGATTTGGAACTTAACTGCATCTAATATATTTATTGTTCTTTTTTAAGCTTTTACTGGTTTAAGGAGAATATTTGCATTAAGTTGCTCTTCATTTTTTTTTATTGTTATGCTTGCCTTATTTAAAATTCTTAAGTCCTTTTTGAAATTAATCCTCCTATAAGGATTTAGTCGAAAACACGATTTTTTATATATCATCATATTAATTAGAAAATTTTGCTCAATTTAGCAATGAGTTCTCATGGACCATCATAAGCGTAAGAGTTTGACAGATTATCGCAGATTGAGTGCAGAATACCAGATTCCGGTTAGTAGTTTTTTTTATTATCCCTTTGCAAACTCTAGCGATGGAAAAATTGTATGTCCTTGTCAGAAATGTGCGGGGTACCATCGAAAGAATCGGGATGGTGTGTTCGATGACCTTGTGGTTAATGGTATTATACCAGGTTATGATTTATGGATTCAGCACGAACGATCATCGACCTCATCACTTCCTAGTCAAACTAATCATAGAGAAATAGAAACACATGGAGGTGATGATGTGGTGGGAATGTTACATGACGCATTTGGAGTAGGTAGGGAGGTCAGAGACATAGATGGAGGAAATCTGATGGAGGAAGATATAGGGGGATTTGCCACGCAACATACAACATCACAGTCTCATCCGGATGCAGACAAGTTTAATAAGTTGTTGGAAGATGCTAATAAGGAATTATATCCAGGGTGTGAAAATTTCACCAAATTGGCCTTCATATTGCATCTTTATCATATAAAGTGCACATTTGACTGGTGTAACCAATCCTTCGATGCTTTACTTAAGCTTTTGAAGGATGCATTTGCTGATCGTGAAAATCTTCCAAATTCCTTCGATGAAACAAAGAAGATTACTGAAGGATTGAAACTTGGTTATGAAATTATCCATGCTTGCCCCAATGATTGTATGCATTTCTAGAAAGGGAAGGCTAATGATGATGGCTGCTCAGTATGTGGGGCTTCAAGATGGAAAAACAATAATGATATGTCTAATAATGCATCTAGTTCAAAGCAAATGCAAAAAAAATTCCAGCCAAAGTTTTAAGGTATTTTCCCTTGAAACCAAGGTTACAAAGGTTGTTTATGTCTTCTAAAACATCGGATTTAATGACATGGCATGCGAAAGATCGTAGGAATGATGAAATTCTAAGGCATCCGGTAGACTCTGAAGCATGAAAAAGTTTCAACTCTTGATATCCAGATTTTGCTGCAGATGCTCGAAATGTTAGGTTGGGGCTTGCAAGTGATGGTTTCAATCTATTTGGCATGATGCAAAGTACATGGTCAGTTATTTTAATACTATATAACTTGACACTATGGTTATGCATGAAGAAATCTTCCTTAATACTTTCAATCCAGAAAACAATATTGATGTCTATTTACAAGTTCTTATAGAGGATTTGAATGAGTTATGGAAGGTAGGTATAAATACCTATGATGCATCAATGAAAGAGATATTTCAATTGCGTGCCACAATTATGTGGACTATAAATGACGTTCCAGCATATAGCTACTTATCAAGTTGGTGCACTTATGGTTAGTTTGTATGTCCTTCTTGTAATGTAGAGACTTGTTCCAAGCATTTAATTCATGGAAAGAAATTTTGTTACATGGGTCATCGTCGTTTCTTGGATGCAATGCATAAGTTTCAGCAAGATAGAAAATCTTTTGATGGGGATAAAGAATTAAGATCTGCACCCCTCTTACCATTTGGATCAGAAGCCACTGGTCAGGAAGAAAATATGGAAAAAAAAAAAGTATCTTCTTTAGAATTTAGTGCGTCATAACCTCGATGTAATGCACATAGAAAAGAACGTGTGCGATAACTTGGTCAATACTATATTAAACATCGAAAAGAAGTCGAAGGATAATTTGAATGCTCACTGTAACTTGCAAGAGATGAATATTAGACAAGAGTTATGGCCTCAGGTATGAGCTTTTGGGAGAACATATTTGCCAACTGCTTGCTTCATTATGGCTCTACATGAGAAAAAACTTTTCTTTGAGGTTTTGTTGAAAGCTGAGTGCTTTGAAGCTTATAGGAATAAGGATGACATTCTAAACAATAGACCTGATCGGGTACCAAAGGATCAATGGATTGCCATCGTCAATCAGTGGTTTAAAGAAAAAACTAATTGGATACCCAAGGATCAATGGATTGACATCGTCAATCATTAGTTTAAAGGAAAAAGCTAAGGTAATATTTGAAATTCACAATAACAAGCTTCTATCCACTTGCTAAATATCCCTCATTTGTGTGACATTGTTTTAACATTTTCTCTATCAAATATGTACAATGTTAGAAATGGAGTCAGGCAAATAAGAAAAATCGTTCACAGCTTAAATGGCTCATACAGGAGGATCTAAGAGCATTGCACACTTGATGGATGAAAAGGTAACTTGAAGTGTGTTCTTTCCTTTGTCTTCTTCATGATTGTTTTTAAAATGTATTTTAAAAATATTAAGCACCAAATGTAGTATTCATGATTGTAGTTTTTCTATGATATACTTATTTACTAGGCTAAGGATGGGGTGGAGCCATCAAGAGCACATATATTCATTGAAACCCACAAGGAACGAAAAGATGGAAGACCCATTGATGATGCATCAGCACGAATAGTTGTAACTGGCTTTAAGTTTAAAGTTTAATTGTTGGTTATATTTCTTGGTGATTATGGTGTTTAAGTTTATGTGCTGATTGTTAATATTTTGTGCTTGCACTTCTTGGAATTTTCTTTATATGTAGTAATTTTCTTAGTAATTTATTATGAATTACTTAATATTTTGTTCTATGTGATATGCTGCTCCTAACTTGCAAATGAGAAAACTAATTGCTGAAGTACCTAAAAGGCATTGATGTTACTGTCCATTTACACACCTGCGAACTCAACTTATGGCTAATGAATTAGAGCTAATGCTTGTCTTACATTTTGTGCCATATTTGGAATTGTAGTATGCATTTGGAGAAAACTTGGTTGCTTTGGTGATTGATTTTTGCCCATATTGTTCATACTGAAGTCCATACTGTGTCATGTTCCATCTCTCCTAAAAATCCAGCTTTGATAAGAATGATTTATATCAGAATTTGATGGAAATATTTGTAATTTGTTTGTGTTTTTCAACATGGTTTCAAATATCAGAATTTGATGGACATGACTTATATTTATATTTTATGACTTGTTTAGGAGGCGTTGAAAGAGAAGATAAGTCAGTCTTCTAGTTCCATTGAATATGCTTAGAATGGTGTTGCTTTTGAAGGAGATGCATATTCACAACTATTGGGACAAGAAAGGAATGGTTAAGTGTGTGGCTTAGGACTTGGTCCAACTCCTACCTTATGGGGTCTAGCATCACATCATTTGGGAGATACTTCAGAACAAAATAAAGAATCTGAAAAAGTCCATAAGCTCGAAGAAGACATGAAAGTAATGGAACAACATCATATGGATGAAATGAGAGTGATGAAGGAAAATCAAGCATGATTAGAAACCGAACTTGCTTTGTTGAAATCGTTTTTGGGTAGGAGTTTAGTTCCTAATACAACTGTGCCTTCGGGATCCAATGGAACATCAAATGTATAGGTAAATTTTCTCTTAAAATTTGAGCTTTTCACCATTTAGATTAGGTAATGCATCAAGCAAGTAATACTATTAATGCTATACAAACATTTTCTTTTGTAGATTCCCGATGCTTCAAGTGCGCATCAAGCAACAAATTTATAAGATTTTCAGAATCCTCAAGTGTTTCGTGTGCCTCAATTTACTCATCCAAATAAGTACCATAATCTAATCATATATTTCTAGTAATTTTATAGTTCTTCCATTTTGACTATGTTGTAAAGTGTAACATATATGACAAAGTTCTGGTTGTTGAACTTGTTGAAGCATGTGCTCTTAAAAAAATATATATATTTGTGTAAAACAATGAAAGCATCTTATTCATGTTTGCTTCTTGCGATCCTTTCTTTAAGGTGCCTCTAGTTGATGCTAATGTTGACACAATGATCAAAGTGGCTGCTTAGTAGAAACAAAGTTCATGAACTTTGATGTGGGACAGTAATATGTATGATGTATATATGTAATATTGCGTGCATTTTTTTTTACTAATTTTTGTTTTTGTACTGTATTTTTCAGGACATACATTGTAGGTGGATGGATCGTTTTGGGATGAAGATCTTTGTTTGCAACTCTATGGAATCTGTTAATTGACAATGGGTTGTTATTGGTTTGCTAGAAAAATTTAATTGGCTAAATTGATGTTGTAGCAACTATTGTAAGCCACAAAATGCGTGCAATTATTATGGGATGACTCTGCATTTCATCAAAGTACAGCAATTGCAATTGTCGTTAACAATAGTCACGATAGTTTGCATATTTTAGCGGCCATTACTTGTACTTTTACCTACCTTCCGCATAATAGCGACCCCAGTTCTAACGGCCAAGAAGGAAAGGTCGGTAAAACTCCTAATGGCTATTGTAATCGAGCAAAAGGGCAAAATAACGGCCACTAGAAGTCCATTTTGTTGTAGTAAGTTGTTTATGTTGGTTGTTTCTATTTGTTATTCTACCTATAAGTTGTTTATGTTCTATTTGTTTCCATTAATTATTCTAGCAAGAAGAGTGGAAATAACGTCTTATGGCAGCAATGCTCATTGTTTCTGTGCTTGCTTTGGGCATTAAGACCCTAAAGTGAATTCTTTTGTCTACTGACACTTGCTTTTTTTATGTCCCATTTTGATGTTGATATTTTAGATTTGGACCCTATGTAATATTAGAAGTTCAAATTTTAGGACTCGTTCTTTAGAGGGTATAAAACTTACCCCCTCTCCCCTCCAAGCCTATATTGTTTTGAGAAAGTATTTTCTAAACAACATTTAGACAAAAAAATTCATATCTTTCTATGCATCGAAAAAAATAACCCTAGAATCTATGATCCCCGTTTCTTTTACATTTCTACTTTTCTAATAAGTTACTGCCATCTATTTATATTTTCTATAATATCTTTATTAAATAAATATTACCATATATAATATTATAATATATTATATAATATGACATATAATATCATTTGGATTCCTCGGATTGCCGATGGAGCGCTCCAGAGAGAGGAGCCTTGGTGATTTTAGAGAGAGAAACCACAATACCTCCTCCCAACACCCAAAACCATCCTTCCCATCTTCTTCAACCTTCCATCCTCCCACCTCAACTCATCGGAAGAAAGCCTGCTTCCACTCATCCAGAAACAAATGAGCGAGAGATCAAGAGAATGGGTCTTTGATAGGAAATGGTGAGGACAGAAGAGAAGAGAAGTTATAGAATGGAGAAGCACATAAGGAGAAATCAGTCTTTCATGGAGATAACGCTAAAATTGGGAAACAGAATGGGATGGGACCGGGAGTGGGTGAATCGGTGGTGAATACCACCATTCAGTGTGCTAGTGGTCTTCCATGGTGAAAATTTGCAGTAGGGGAGCTGCACTCCTTCACCATGGAAGTCCTCCATGGAGATCAATGTCATGGCAAGGGCGTGTCGTCAGACTTTCATTGACCGTACGTGGGTACCTGAGCCAACTTCATCAACCCACTATGGAACTCTATAGCCACGGGAACAAATGCCATTTCCTTGGGATAGAGATCGATCATCGTCAACCTCAGGACGCCCGCTCTTAAGTTTTGAGGGGCTGTTGGGCTCGCCACCATTTCAGTACATAGTTTAATGCACTCATTGCAGCATAGAGCCCACACCAATCGCTAAGACTCTCCCAAACACACCGTCCCAAAGGATCTACCAACCCCATCACCCAGCAGCCTTTCTCATTCCTCGAGTCCCTCGTCGCCGTTCATAATGCCACACGTTAGTCAACCAGAATCGCTCCGGACATCGACTAAGCACTCTACAAACCGAAGGTAACCCTCCATTGTCCTCCAGAAGATCTGGCACCAAGAGATAAGCCGACAATGGCGCCATCGACTAAAGGCGCCCCCTGCACGGCACTTTCCGAGCATCTCCTTGCCGAGCTGTGCGAATAGAAAAAAATACTGAACCTATGCAGAAGCACTAAGGCTCGGTACTAGAGATTGGTAAGAAGTCTCTCTGCTGTCTCAGAATCTTTTGCGACACCCGCCAATGCTGATCGCCATCCTACACCATTTGCTAAAGGGACATGTTTTCGATGTGGTGGTAAAGACCACAGAAAGGAGTCTTGTCACAACCCTATAAAGTGCTTCTTCTATGGAAGATTTGGTCATAGGGCTCGATCGTGCAAGGATCATCCACTACTTTACCTCAAAAGAAAGCGGAGACCGAACCCAAACCCAATGCAGGGCAGGCATCCTCAGCCGTTGGGGAGGCAGAGAACCTCTTCAAAAACAACAACAAACTTGAACGTTCCTCTAGCATCATCATCAACACTTGGCTCTAGAGCTCACAGACCCTTCGTTATTGTCTCCTCAGACATGGAGGAGACTGAGTTCTACTTGGAGCGAGCAGCCTATGTCAAAGCTTATGGAAGACAGATCAAAGAAGATGATTTGCAAGATGCCCTAGCATGAAAAGCCAACACTGCTGGCACCTGGACGACAAGAAGAATTGCTAAGCCTAACATGTTTTTTGTGGCCTACCCTTCCAAAGAGGTCGTCCACTGACTAATGACTAGAGGTCGAATCAAAGGTAATGGGTTTAAGCTTTAGGTAAGTCATTGGGATCAATTTAAAGGAGACACACACCATAAGCTGAAACTCAAGGTGAGTGCCCGTTTAATCAATCTCTCCTTAGTCTGTTGGAACTCACAAACAGTAGCAGCGATTGTTTCAAGCTTTGGACTTCTTTATGGAGTAAGCAAAAGCGATTTTAAGCGAGAGAATCTAACATCATTTGACTTTGATTTTTTTTTTTTTTTAGGACACTGAAGATGTCCCTGAGTCCGTAAATGTAACTATGGGACCTTTTATCTATAATGTTAAGATGAGAATTAACTTCATTTCTCAGTAGGTCCCTCTGAGTACACCTTTGACGGAAGAGCATTCGGATGCTGAATGGGGAATATTGGGACTATTGGTTTGGTTTTGGAGGTAGATCACCCTCGTTGGAAAATAGAAAGAGATCAATAACCCAGTCAGACAGAACACTCGTAAGGAGGTATGCCTTCTAAATATTAGGATTTGATATCTTGAAATTTGATCCACATTGAGCCCATAGCGAGATCCGCGATGACCAACGGAGTCTAATGAATCCAAGATCAGCCCAAACAGAGATCAATGAAGGAGATACGCTCGATAGAAAATGGCACGAAAATCGAAAAAGTGGAGGCTGCGGTAGTGCGACCGCGCGCGGCTCGACTGCGAGCGTGCGGCCTGGCCGTGGACGCATAGGCACGCGCGGTGCACGGCCCAGGCCCATGCGGGCGTGCGCAGATGCAGCATGTGCGATTTTCCCACGTGGTCCACGCGCGGTGCATGGACCGGCGGTCCACAGGGACTCGCGTGGATCGAGGGGGCATTTTTTCTTAGTTTCACACGGTCCACGGTAGATCGATAGGCATTTCTCTCAGTTTCTCATGGTCCACGGGGGTTTTCGTGGACTTGTTGCATGATCGGATGGTTTGGAGTGTTGCTGGTCTTGATCTGATGGTTCAGGAGCTGTTTGAGTGCTTTGAGGAGTCCATGACTCCTATTTTTGCTCGGATTCAGGGTTTTAAAGGCTCCTGCTCATAGAATAGAGATGAGTACGGCTTTGGTTGTTCGGTAGAGGACCGAAGCAGCAGACCGAGAGGCACTGACAAAGAGCAGGAACAGGGTGCTTCAGGCAGATTGTTAGGCTGCAGATAGTGGTCGCTTCAGGAGTTCAGGAGGATTTTTCTAGAGAGGGAGCTTTTGTGAGAGAGAGCTTTTTGTGAGAGAGAGAGATTGGGTGTACAAGGGTTGAGGAAGTGATTTTCTCTTGTAATTTTCTCTTTTTCATGGTGAAGCTTGCATGCCCCACGGAGGCGAGTATTTTAGCTGATTCACGTATTTGATTATTTTTGTTTTATTTCTTCTTTCTTCCTGCTGCGATGTATGGTATCAAAAAGATCCTGTAGAAGTGGTGTCCTGGTCAGACATCCCCAACAAATGGTATCAGAGCGAGGTGGTACCAAGACGCAAATTATGATAGTGGTGAGCAAGATTGAAGATGGAGAAGATAGGATCAATCAAGATGGAGATCAATAGATTTGATGAAAAGAGCATTTTCTCCTTGTGGCAAATAAGAGTGAAAGACGTGCTCATCCAGCAACGGTTGATCGATGCTCTCTTATGCGAGAAGAAGCCAACTACCATGGAGGTTCAAGGTTGGAGGCGACTCTAGACGCAGACGGTGAGTAGCATCTGGATGTATCTGACAGATGAGGTGGTGATACATATACTTGATGAGATTTTTTTGATAGTGCTGTGGTCGAAGCTTGAGGAGTTGTACATAACGAAGTCTCTCATCAACACCCTCTTTCTCTGAAGGCAGTTCTACCAACTGCGGATGACTGAGAGACAAGTATACAGAAGCATCTCAACCACTTCTAGAAGATCCTTACCGACCTCCTCAGTATTCGCAAGAAAGTTGCAGAGAAGATCTGGGCACTGGTCTTGCTAGCATCGCTTCCCCCTTCGTATGAGTCCTTAGTGACTGCTCTTCTAATGGAAAAGAGAACCATCAAGATGGATAAGGTCACCGCGGTAATTTTTAAGAATGAGATTCTCAGGAGGAAGAACTCAGCTTCGAGCTCAAGTGACAGCTCAGCTTTGGTAGTTTTTTGGGGAGTAGGAGGTGGTAGACAGAGTGACAGGAGATCGCGACGAGAGCGGTCCAAGTCCAAGATGAGGGACTTGAGTAAGACCAGATATTATCGATGTGACAAGTTGGGACATCTAGCTAGAGATTACTCTCAACTCAGGGATCAAATGAGGATTACTACAGCGACAGCTAGTAGTGAGTCAGAGGATGATATCTTGGAGATATTTGACGAGGTATCTACTTCTTTCCAACAGTGAATTTTAGATTTTACATGCATCTATCATGTGAAGAAAATTTAAGGTAATGCAGTATATGCAATTAAAAAAAAATTTGCAGCAAAAATAATGGATTAAACAATTTAATCCTAATCATATGTATAATATCTAATCTTAGACTACCACATCAGGATCTTTGATATGAAAAATATGTGCTTTAGATCTGAAAATAAAAATCACATCGATCTCATCGATGCTAAAATTCTAGATCTAACTATTAGATCTACCATAAGAATCAAAATAAGTTAGAGATCGTTACCAAATAAATTTTGATCTTGATCTCCTCTGATCCAATGGTTGGAGAGGGTGTTCCTCAGGTCACTTATAGCCACACGAAGTCATCTGGTCTCTATAGAAAAATCCACGCGAAGACTGGCGCAGATCAGGGGCTCGGAGATGCTAGTCTGCGATTAACTTTGATAGCTGACCTCTTCCTTCTTCTACAAACACCTTGAACACTCTAAAGTGATAAGGGATCTGGAGGAGGAAGAAAAGAGGAGGAGAAGAGGCTCTGAAAATAAAAAATGTACAAGAGAATTGAATATGGGATGTCCAAGAGAGGGGTCTTCTTTTTATAGACTAGGAATTAGGACTTTCTAAGAAAGGATGCCATAAATCAATGCCAAAATCTCTTTTTGGAAACCCCAAAAATTTTAAAAAAATTACTAGAACATGGAGAAGATATCTAGAGTCTCACATGCTAAAGAATTCCTCAAGAAAAATAAGAAAAAAAATAATATGGCTCCAATAATATACCATATATGAAAAAAAAATTTTCCAGTCTGCATCTTACCTCTAATTCGGATCGCATTCGAATTAGAAAAGAGATAATATTATGACTCATCAACTATAACCGACCACCCTTATTGGATCCTCTCTCATGATGCCAGAAATCACAACCCAAATCCAATTAGGCATGGAGAAATTGACATGGATCCAGATGTGGCGAAAAAGACAAGGATAGAGTCCTAGTCTGACTTGGACTCTTCATTTCCAATTCAATTCTAATCCAAATCAAATTTGGATTGAAACCACTGATAGAAATAAACCTAATCCAATTAAAAATCTAAATATTTCATCAAATTCCTAACCCAATTATGAATTAGCCGAGTCCAAATCCCGATCGAATCAGGATCAAATTTCTCTTATAATCAGATTTGATCATATCAATCTCAATCTAAGTTGAATTGAATCTAATTTAATTAAACTTGTTCCAAAGCTCTTTACTCAATCAAATTGAGTCAATTAGTAATCTAATTACTAATTAATTCATCATAAATGATAAAGTCCCAGTCTCAATGGAACTCTCCCACAGAGTCCTAGTCCAAGTAGGACTCTTCACCAGAATCATAATCTAATTGGACTCTTCAGCCATCAGATTTGATCAAATCTTCTAATGCGTGTGACCCCATAAGTTCGAACCTAAGCTAGTAGCATAAGAACAACTTTCTATACCAATCGATATAACCATCTAGCAATAATGATCCGACAACCGGATGGATCAAAGTGTTGCAAAGCAACCTTCTAGAATCTACTGACGTATGGTTACCGTATAATTCATCTCTTTGACCCAAATGCTCAAGGTGACTTAAGGTTTAACTGTCAACCCTAATTAAGTCGACCACATTGTATTTCAACCTTTCAAATCTATCTCATGGATTATCCTGGCCAAGATTTTGCTAAATTGAAATACACTGATTCATATCTTTTACCAATTCAAAGGGATCAATTCCAACTTCACTCATACACCGACTTGATAAGTACTTGACTGCACCTAGTATTCTTCCATCACTAAGTTAGAAACTCAGATAGTTCGGTACTAAAGTACAGTGAGTTGTTTACAAATCACCGTGGTGGTCTCCGATCGAAGGGATACTTATACCCATACCCTTCACAAGTTACTCTTGACAGCAGAGTGCTCGGCACATGATCACGTTCGATGCGAATTTACTCCTACATTCCATCTACATGCTATAACAGTGTCTCCATACTCTTGGTTAAGAGGGTAACCAACTCATATGGCACACAATGACCTACACTTGATATCGCTATCGTCCTAGTAATAGCATATCATTTGATCGCGAATAATTTTAAGGACTTAATGACAAATCCTTCTTTATCGATTAATATATATAGTCCTAAGGACTTCATTACAACACAGGAGTTCAAAGATGGTCAATTTGTAATAAAAATATCAAATAATTTTTATTAATAAAAATTTATATATAATTTATAACATGAGTACAATCGTCTAACGATTGGCTTTGGAACAAATTTTTCAACAACTTCCACTTGGACTAAAATCAATTGATACAGTATCGTATACCCATCTTTGATTTATAGTCATCAAACTCCTTGATTCTGAGAGCTTTAGTAAATGGGTCGGTCAGGTTCTTCCTTCCATCAATTTTTTGAAGATCGATATCACCTCGATCCACGATCTCCCGGATAAGGTAATAACAGTACAAAATATATTTGGTGTGCTGATGGGATCTCAGCTCCTTGGCTTGAGCAATGGCTCCAGTACTGTCGTAGTATAATAAGACAGGGCCATCAACGGAGAGTGCCACTCCGAGCTCGCATATGAACTTCCGCAACCATACAGCTTCCTTTGCAGTATCGGATGCCGCGATATACTCTGCTTCGCAAACAGAGTCTGCCACAATATTCTACTTGAAACTTTTTTAGCAGATTGCTACATTATTTAAGGTAAAAATATAATCCGATACACTCTTACTATCGTTATGGTCTGACTGAAAGCTGGAGTCGATGAACCCCACAAGTTTCAAATCAGTTTCATTATACACAAGCCACTGGTCCTTAGTATTTTTTAAATACTTAAAAATGATCTTTACGATCTTTCAGTGATTTTCTCCTAGATCGGATTGGTATCTACTCACTACCTCTAATGAGTATGTTATGTCTGATCTCGTACATATCATGGCGTACATAATAAAATTCACTGTCGAAGCATATGAAACTCTAGTCATACGCTCTCTCTCTTAAGGAGTTGTCGGACAATCTCCTTTCGAAAGAAAAATTCCTTGGCCTATCAGAAGATAACCTTTTTTAGAATTCTCCATACTAAATTGTTTCAACATAGTATCTATCTACGTGGATTTGGAGAGCCCTAGCAGCCTCTCAGATCTATCCTTATAGATCTTTATCCCTAAAATGTAGGCTGCTTCTCGTAGATTCTTCATGGAGAATTGTGACGACAGTCATACTTTTATTTTCTGTAATGCAGGGACATCATTTTCGATTAAGAGAATATCATCTACATACAACACAAAAAATATAATTATCGAACCATTTGCCAACTTATATATGTAGGGTTCCTCTCCATTCCTAATGAAGCCATACATTCCGATCACCTTATCAAAACATATGTTCCAACTCCGAGATGCTTGCTTCAATCTATAAATGGATCTTTGAAGCTTGCACACCTTAAAATCATCTATAGATATGAATCCTTCAAGTTATATCATATACACCTCTTCGTTTAGCTCTCCATTTAAGAAAGCTGTCTTCATACCCATTTACTAGACTTCATAGTCCAGATATGCTGCTATCGTAAGTATAATCTGAATAAATTTGAGCATTGCCATAGGAGAAAATATTTCGTCATAGTCAATACCATAATGCTGACGATAATCCTTGACAACCAAATAAACTTTATAGGTCTCCACCTTTCCGTCTATGCCCCTTTTTCTCTTGAAGACCTACTTACACCCTATGGGCTTTACCCCTTCAGGTGGGTCAACTAATATCCATACATTGTTGACCTTCATGGACTCCATTTTGGATCTCATGGCTTCAAGCTATTTATCAGAGTCGAATTTTTGTATTGCATCCATGTAGGTGATCGGATCCTCATCGTTCTCATCAAGTTCGACAAGATCTCCGTCTCGGACTAATAAACCTAAGTATCTGTCCGACTGATGTAGTACTTTACCGGATCACCTTAAGGATGTTTGTTCATTGGGCTCCAGGTTTGATTTCATCAAATTTGGTTCAGATTCAAATATTGGTGTCAGTTTTTCTATCTGTCGAACTTCGTCAAACTCAATTTTAGAGGCACTTATTCCTTCACTAAATTTTTTTTTTCAAAAAAATATGCCTTAACTGCTGACAAACACCTTTTATTCAGCAGGTAGATAAAAGTAATATCTTCTCATTTTCTTGGATACCCTACGAAATTATACTTATCGGACTTAGAACTGAGCTTGTCAGTTTGTAATCATTTAACATAAGTTGGACACCCCTAGACCCTAAAATAAGAGAGGTTTGACCTACGTCCTGACCATATCTCATATAGTGTCACTAACTGACTTGCTCGAAATATTATTGATTACAAGACAGGCTGTTTCAAGTGCATATCCCCAAAACAAGATCGGCAGATTTGCAAACCCCATCATGGACCGAACCATGTCCAACAAGGTTCGATTCTTCCTTTCTGAGATGTCATTATGCTGTGGTATCTCTGGAGGGATCTATCGGGAGAGAATTCCATTCTCTCTTAGATATGTCAGAAATTCACTGAAAATATATTCACCTCTTTGATCAGATTGAAGAATTTTAATACTTTTTTTAGTTTATTTTTTTATTTCATTACGGAACCGTTTGAACATTTCAAATAATTCGAACTTGTATTTTATTAAGTAGACGTACCCATACCTAGATAGATCGTCTGTGAATGTAATGAAGTAGCTATACCCCCTCTGGCATATGTGCTCATGGGTCCACATACATCAGTATGTATCAGACCTAGCACATCACTGGCTTGTTCACCTTTTTCAGTAAAAGGTGACTTGGTCATCTTTCCAAGCAAACAAGACTTACAAATAGGTAATGATTTATAATCGTGTTTATCAAGAATTTCTTCTTGAGCCAGTTTATTTATCCTGTTCTTATTGATATAACTTAGCCTACAATGCCAAAGGTAGGCATCTGTAACATCATCTATTCTAGACCGTTTATTTGAAATGCACATTACATTAGGTCTAGATACAATATAGACACTGTTGTTCAACTGTCCACATAAAATTATAACACCATTCAAAATGATATCATAAAAATTTTTCTTTATTGATATTTCATAATTTGAATTGGCTAAAAGGCCTATAGAAATAACATTTAAACGAAAACTAGGACAGTAATGACACTCATTAAGAATAATATACTGAGACTCGAATACAAGCTTGATGATTTCTAAAGCTAGAACTAGAACTGATCTTTCATCTTCAACATTCAGGAATCTCTCTTCTTCTCCAAATCTTCTAGTGATCTGAAGATCTTGCAACAAATTGTAAATATGAATAGGACTTTCAGTATCCAATACCCAGGTCATTGTATCTATAAGAGAGAAGTTACAAGGTATTATCACATAAGTACCTTGTCTAGCAATTGCTTGCTTCTTTTTCTTTGGCCTGTTCGGATCAAGGAAAGCGATATACTGAGGATAATTTTTCTTCCAGTGACTCTGCTTCTTGCAAAAGAAGTACTCTGTCTGACTTTGATCAGCTTTGAACTTGAATTTCTGGGACTGACTCCCAGCACAGGTGCCTTCTTATTCTTCTTCTTTTTTCTTTCTTAAAGGGATGACGACTACTTGAAGAAAATCCTCCCACTAGATTCACTGTCTCCTTGTGGAGCTGATGATCTTTCTCAAAAGTCTATAGCAATCCCAACAGACTGTGGTAGTTGATTATAGGCTTCATCATTCTGAAATGACTGAGGAACGATAGGTAGGACTTGGGAAGAGAGTTCAAGATCACATCTTTTCTCAGCTATTCATGCAAAGAGAAGTTGAGTTTACTCAATTTTTTAATTTGCTTGATCATGTACAATACATGATCGATAACAGATGCATCCTCTCTCATCCAGATATTGAAAATGATGCAACTAGTCTTGTGCCGCTCAATGTCGTTAGGAGTACCAAAGGAATCCCTCAACACTTGAAGTATTTCTTCTAGCTAAGCTTCTTCAAACTTTTGGCTAAACTCGTCATTCATGGAGGCCCGCATGATGCAACGAACCATGGTGCGGTCGTTGAGCCACTTCAAATAAGTATCTCAGACCGCTCCTCGGGCATTAGAAGCAGGCTCCTCAAGTACCAGATCCATTATCACATAAAGGATCCGCTCGTGCTCCAAGACAATCTTTAATTTTCGATATCAATTATCGAAATTTGATTCGATAACTTCTCACTATCCAATAGTGATCGGAGTGACAAGTTTGTGGCCATATCTGTACACACAAAAAAAGAACAAAGCCTAATTAGTATATGAATTTATTAATCCTAAAGATTTGGACTTTAGTCTAAAGATCTTCTCACTATTTTATATGAAGTGGTAGCCTTTATCTTCAATTCGAGAAATTACTTTAATTTTTTAGTGGGTACTAGAATCCACACAAATTACATATAGGTCCGAGGATGGCTTGATCAACCCATATGCACCTATGGATAGGTTCTCAATCAATTATTTCTTCAAATAACTTCTAGTATTTAATTTAGTCCCAAATTTTATTTCAGTAGGCGATGGGCCTCCATTGAAAGTTTTAGTTAGATCAAACCATTAATATGAACCTACTCAGTGATTTTTCCTAATGAATGATTAGGCCCGAAGATGGCTCGATCAACCCAACCATCATCAGATAAGTTCATCAGAGTCATCAATGATGAATGATAATTCTATCATTCAGAGAGAACATTAGACGGATGGCGTCTGTAATGTCAATCAGAAATAATGGACCCATTATCACTCACCTTAATGGGAGGCTATGATCTAATTATCACCATAACCAGCTCATTTTAAGGATCTAATAATTTAGAGAATTTAATCGATTTAGAGAAAATAGAAAAGAAGAAAAGATCAATCAGTAGACCATAATTCTTCCACTGACTTCACCAAGTCACTGAATCGGATTAGGTCATGCTGATTGAGCTGGCACCTATATCAGTCACACTGATCAATCTTAATGGCATGGGCTAACTCGAGTCACTTAGCGATCTAATCAAAATCTAGTTCACCAAATTAGCCAAGTAAGTAAGATCGGTGGGAGGATCTGCTAAGCTTGCCTTAGATATCATCAAAATGGTCAGGTAAGCCGCTCCCAATTAAAAACCACCGATCGAAATGTCAAACTTATCTTAGACACTAATTGGTTAACTAGTTTCGATTTGACCAACCTAATGATTCGAGTTCAACCATTGAGCCACAATCAAGATTTATTTGGTCTAATCAAAGATTTGAACTTGACCATCTACAATAATTTTGCTAGAGAAATCTTGATTAATCTAATTCAACATTTGGTTAGACTTAATCAATTTCTCTACATGGCCAATCAATTCTTTGATTCTAATCTTAGGTCTAACCCAATTAAAAAGAAGAATTTGATTTGACCTAACCCATGCCTCATATTTTATGCAATGTCATTAAATCTAAATCATAATTCTAGATCCAATCAGCTTGATACTTAATTCTCAATTAAGTTTTACATCAACATGGTCAAGATTTTGAAAATAATTTTTTATGTAAACTTTTTACATCAAGTCATAAAATCTTTTAGATCAAAACTATTTTTTTTATGATTTTAGATCAAAATAATTTTGACTAAACAAGATTAGATGTAACTAACTATCTTCGCAACTTGCATCACATACAACAACACTTAAGGTTTTAAGATCTAGAATTTTGCAAGAAAGTAACTTTTCTCTTTTCACTTTCTTCTTTATGGGACCTCATAGTGGTACCCCTACATGCTATAAAGAGCACCCCATTGAATGGAAGGAGAGGGTGATGAAACCCTACTTGCTCCTATGATTGGACGGTCTGGTGATTACCCAATCTGAGTACTTTGCTACTCAGAACATCTAATCTAAATAAATAATAATCAGATCTAAAAATAAACTAATTTAGATCTAATATAAATCATAAATAATCAGATCTAAAGTCATATTAATTCACATCAAAATAACCTGGCTCTGATACCAGTTGAAGGAAATTTGCGGTAGTGCAGTACATGCAATTAAAAAAATTTTGTACAGCAAAAATAATAAATTAAATAATTTAATTCTAATTACATGTATAAGATCTAATCTTAAATTACCACATCAAAATTTTTAATATAAAAAATATTTATTTTAGATTTAAAAATAAAAATTATATCGATCTCATCGATGCTGAAATTCTAGATCTAACTATTAGATCTACCATAGGAATCAAAATAAGTTAGAGATCGTTACCAAATAAATTTTGATCTTGATCTCTTCTGATCCAACAATTGGAGAGGGTGTTCTTCAGATCATTCGTAGCTACATAAAGTCATCTGACCTCTATAAAAAAATTCACACGAAGACTGACGCAGATCAGGAGCTCGGAGATACTAGTCTGCGAACAACTTTAACAGCTAAACTCTTCCTTCTTCTACAAGCACCTTGAACACTCCAAAGTGATAGGAGATTTAGAGAAGGAAGAGAGGAGGAGGAAAAAATACTCTAAAAATAAAAAATCTATAAGAAAATTGATCATAGGACGTCCAAAAGAGAGGTCCCCTTTTTATAGACTAGGAATTATGACTTTTCAAGAAAAAATGCCATGAATCAACACCAAAATCCCTTTTTGGTATCCTCAAAAATTCTAAAAAAATCATTAAAATATAGATAAAAAATCTAGAGTCTCACATGCCAAAGAATTTTTTAAAAAAATAAGAAAAAAAATAATATAACTCCAACAATATATTATATACAAAAAATCTCTTTTCTAGTATGTATCTTATCTCTAATTCGGATCGCATTCGAATTAGGCAAGAGATAATATTATGACTTATCAGCTATAGTTAACCACTCTTATTAGATCTTCTCTCATGATGTCAAAAATTACAGTCAAAATCTAATTAGGCATGGAGAAATTGGCATAGATCCAAATATGGCGCAAAAGATAAGGATAGAGTCCTAGTCTGACTTGGACTCTTCATTTCTAATTCAATTCTAATCCAAATCAAATTTGGATTGAAATCACTGATAGAAATGAATCTAATCTAATTAAAAATTTAAAAATCTCATCAAATTTTTAATCCAATTAGGAATTAGCAGAGTCTAAACCCTGATCAAATCAGGATCAAATTTTTCTTATAATCGAATTTGATCATATCAATCCCAATCTGAGTCAAACAGAATCTAATTCAATTAAACTTATTCTAAAGCTCTTTACTCAATCAAATGAAGTCAATTAGTAATCTAATTACTAATTAATTCTTTATAAATGATAGAGTCTCAGTCCCAGTGGGACTCTCCCACAGAGTCCTAGTCCAAGTAGGACTCTTCACCAGAGTCACAATCCAATTAGACTCTTCAGCCATCAGATCTGACCAAATCTTCTAATATGTGTGACCCCATAGGTTCAAATCTAAGCTGGTAATATAGGAACAACTTTCTATACCAATCGATGTAACCATCTAGCATTAATGACTCGACGATCGGATGGGTCGAAGTGTTGCAAAGTAACCTTCTAGAACCTACTGGTGTATGGTTATCGTATAATTCATCTCTTTGACCCAAATACTCAAGATGACTTAGGGTTTAACTATCAACCTTAATTAAGTCGACTATATTGTATTTTAACCTTTTAAATCCATCTCATGGATTATCCTGATAAAGATTTTACTAAATTGAAATACACTGATGTATATTTTCTACTAATTTAGAGGGGTCAATTCTATCTTGACTCACACACTGACTTGATAAGTACTTGACTGCACCTAGTATCCTTCCATCACTAAGTTAGAAACTCAGATAGTCCAGTACTAAAATACAGTGAATTGCTTACAAGTCACCATAGTGGTCTCAGATCGGAGGGACACTTATATCCATACCCTTCACAAGCTATTCTTGACAGCAGAGTGCTCGACACATGATCATGTTCGATGTGAATGTACTCCTACATTTCATCTATATACCATAACAGTGTCTCCACACTCCTTGATTAAGAGGATCACTAATTCATATGGCACACAATGACCTACACTTGATATCGCTATCGTCCTAGTAATAGCATATCATTTGATCGTGAATAATTTTAAGAACTTAACGATAAATCCTCTTTTGTCGATTAATATATATAGTCCTAAGGACTTCGTTACAACACAAGAGGTCAAAGATGATCAATTTATGATAAAAATGTCAAATAACTTTTACTAATAAAAATTTATATACAATTTATAAGATGAGCACAATCATCTAACGATTGGCTTTGGGATATATTTTTCAACATCATATATGTTACAGAGAGGAGCAGTTTAACTCTCTGGAGAGCAGTGAGGACATTATTTATCTATCGGATAGATCAAGTTGTGCGATCAGAGGCATTGGGATGGTCTGCTGGAGGATACATGATGGTGTAGTGAAGAGATTGGGAGAGATCCGATACATATTTGATTTCAGGCAGAATCTTATCTCACTGAGCAGACTGGATTCGAAAGACTAAAGAACGGTAGTTGGTAGAAAAATCCTGAAGGTGTTGCGCGATGATAGGATTATTTTAGAGAGAAAGAAGAGGACGAGAGGACATTACTATCTGACGGGGAGTCCAATGTGAGGTGGAGCTTTGGGAGCCAGAAGGAGCCCAGAGCGAGATAGAGCTCCAGGTGGAGGTGGATCGGGCACGAGACTCGAGACTTGAGAGGATAAAGGGTGATATCGTAGGATGAGATTTCTATTACTGTATGAATGATATCCCAAGCAGATCTCAGATCAGAAAGAGCACAGCATACGACAGAGATGGGATCGAGCAACCTGGCTCAACTCTCATATTTATCCATCCATATTTATCCATCCATGATCAGCAGGCGATTGCCCCAAGGCATTGGAGTGAGGAGATCCAGAAGCTCTCAGAGTTAGGAGGAGGCCGAATATCGAGTCGAGGTGGAGATTATTAAGATTTGATGTTTCAAAATTCAATCCATACTGAGCCCACAGCAAGGTCCACAATGACGAACGGAGTCCAACGAGCCCAAGATCAGCACAAACAGAGATCAGATGAAGGAGATATGCTTGATAGAATATAGTACGAAAATCGAAGCGACGAAGGTCGGTGTAGGCCACAACGGTGCGACCGCATGCGGCGATGCACGGCCCAACATTCGGACGTGCGGGCATGGGCAGTGTACGGCCCAGGCTCGGATGGGCGCGGGCGCATCCCAAGCCTAGGCGGGCGCACGCGGGCATAGCCCGCACGATTTTCCCATGCGGTCCACGTGCAATGCGTAGACCGACGGTCCACGGGGACTTGCGTGGACCGAGTGGACATTTTTTTCTTGGTTTTGTGTAGTCTACGGTGAACCGACGGGAGTTTCTCTCTGATTTCTCGCGGTCTACGGGGGTTTTCGTGGACTTATTGCGCAATCAAATGGTTTGAAGCATTGCCGGTCTTGATCTGATGGTTCAGGAGCTGTTTGGATGCTGTGAGGAGTCCATGACTTCTATTTTCGATCGAATTCAGGGCTTTAAAGTTTCTTGTTCACAGAATAAAGATGAGTACAGCTTTGGTTGTTCGGTAGAGGACCACAGCAGCAGATCGAGAGGTGCCGATAGAGAATAGAAGCAGGGTGCTTCAGGCAGACTATCAGACTATGGATAGCGGTCGCTTCAAGAGTTCAAAAGGTCTTTTTAGAAAGAGAGCTTTTGTGAATGAGAGCTTCTTATAAGGGAGAGATTGGGTATACAACGATTGAGGGAGTGATCTCCTCTTGTAATTTTCTCTTTTTCGTGATGAAGCTTGCATACCCCGTGGAGATGAGCCTTTTAGCTGATCCATGTATTTGATTCACTACAGCAAGAAGGGGGTTTAGCGACCCTTTTTTGCCGACGCTTTTGGAAAGCGTCGGCAAGTTGCGCTGACCTGTCGACGCTTTTAAAAAGCGTCGTCTTTTAACGACGCTTAAAAGCGTCGTAAAATTTGAGCATTGTCAATGCCGACGCTTTTAGCAAAAGCGTCCTTAAATAAATCAAATGCCGATGCTTTTTTACATCATTATGTAACGACGCTAAAAAGCGTCGTTAGGTTCGTTTAATACCCCCAATCTCCTGTGCCCTAATCTATCTACCGCCGCCCCTTTCCACCCATTCCTCCGCCGACCCCATCTCCGCCGCCGGCAGTGCACCCGCCGTCCATGCCGCACCGCCGTCCGCCGCTCCCCTCTGCTACCGCGTCCGTCGACGCTGCACCCGCGCGGTCCAAGCCGTACGCCGTCCGCCCTCCTGGAAGCAGCCTCCCCACCGGCCCTCCTCCCCTCCCCCCTCCCGGCGATCGAACGGGGCGGAGTTGTTCGCCGTTTGCCGGAGAAAGAAAGGTGAGAAAATTTTGATCAATCTTTGATTCTGTTCAGTTTTTCTCCCTAATTTCCATATTTTAACAGACATGTTAAAATATGTTAATATATTACCAATCTCCATGGTTTTCCACTTCCTTTATGGCCATGGTTTACCAAGATCCGACGGTCCTTCCTTCACGCCTTTCAACCCAAAACCCGATTGACAGCCCTCGGAAAATTCTAGATCGGCGAACGGCGACCGTCGTTCCGAAAACCTTCGATCGATTTTCACCAACGATCAAGGAGGAGGACCCTTGTTTTCCAAGATCCAGGGGTCCATCGTATCCTTTCCCCTCTTTTTTTTTTTTTTGTTATTTTCTTTATGGGTGGTTGCCGGCAACTTTGGGTGGCCACCGGCATAAACTAATCAGAAGCAGCATGCCTTTCCCATTACTTGGAGTCATCTTCACAGCCTGCCGTCCATGTGTTACTACTATATTCCATTTCCAAAATAAATTGTCTTAAGTCATTCTATATTGATTTATCCTCATCTAATAATATGAAATTTTATGCGTGAAAGCTTGCAAAAGATTAATTAGGTTCATAAGCTAACTGATAACACATGACTGAGAGTATAAGAAGAATAATTACTCATTACACTCATTTCTTGTTCATTATGGTTGCAAGATGGGAGAATGCATCGATGGAATAGAATGCATACATAGTTTTCATATGAAAGGATAACTACGATATAATAATGGAAATTGTTGCTAGTGTGATTGGTATTTAATTTGTAATTTTCTTGCTCCTGTTTAGACTAGAATTACCATATTTTAACTGATGAATCAGATGCATGATAAGCTCCCTCACACCCAATCAAAAAGCAAAAACAAAACCATCATATTTATGTTCATGGCCATGAATATATGACATTCATATTACCATCACTGCATCAAAATTCTAGATGAATGCAACCTGGATCAGAAAATAGTTTGCGATTTAATTCCTATTTGGTCTCCACTGAATTTTCAATAGCAGGCTAAACAAATAGCATAACTTCCATGCTCCTTATTCAGATTATCAACAAAAATAAATTAATAGAAAGATCAGATTCATATCCCAATTCTTCTACTTCCAGAGTGCTGCAACTTCTGAAAAGGGACTTCAACTGAATGCCCAAAGCAAAAAACAGGGTTCACAAATTGGCGTATGTTACCTAAAATGAGACAAGATACAGGAACAGATTTGCAATGAGAAGGAATTGCCGCTAACACAGGATTATGACAATAGACACGTAGGAAACAGGAAGCGTCTATGTACTAGATCAAACTTTGGTTTAACTATGTCGGAGGAATTGGGAAACATGGCATCCCAGAATTAAGCAATACTTGGGTATATCCTTTAGGCAAAAAAATTCAAGTTGCTTTCTCCAGTAATGTGAATCATATGTGAAGGGCCATAAAACCAGAGGGATACATGTATCACACACAAAAAATTCATATTAATTGCAGTTACTTATCCAGTGCGCATGTCACTTCAGATTCTCATTCCAGCAATTGCTTCTTAAGCACATCATCACCCTAGTTGTTTCTGAGAGCTCCAATTTCTTCAGGCAGCCACTCCAGATTTGGATATAGTGATTTCAGGATGGCTTTCATACATTCCACACAAATTTCCTTAATGTATTCCTAAACATTTCCATTTTCCACATCTGACACAAATTTTTCTTCTATGTGCTGCTTTCACTTGACATGACACTTCTGCTTTCACCTTCTGTTTCCAAAGTGGCACTCAAGGTATATGGAGCCAAAACCCCTATCCTTGCAGGGGATGCGGGATTTTAATTAACCCACTCACCTTGGTTGCCAGAAGTGGTTGCATGTTTGAGATTCTGGGAACATTCCAAATCATCATGAAGATTCGGTTACCAATCTTACCTTCAATGCCAAGCATCTTACCAGTGGATTAGCTGGATATCAACTATAGGGAACACATATATCGAGTAGAAAAGCACACACAAAATGCATATACGAAGAAAAGATTTCAATTCAGGATGTCAAGAAGATAATCATCTAGATATAAGTACCAACAAAATCATCATGAAGTAAGATAACCAACATAAGCTCCTGACAAAAGAATCTAGGTCAAATTTTTCAGATGGAAATGACTTCAAAATGATATCCTTTTAACATGTTACAGACATGTTACAGATCTGTCTTGCTTTTCAAATAACTTAGACATCTTATTGATCAAAGAAAAACCTTAGACATCAATCTTTGTTTCTGTTATCACACATATTTGTTTATTTTTTATACATGATAGCAAAATGGTTTTGTTGCCATTGAAAATCAGCTTAACCAAAATGCCGAATTGATGGGAGTTGCTAGAAATCTCGATTTGTTTAGATGAAATCTTGCACGTCTTTATGGTGATATTCTGGTGGCTGCTATGCTACAATACTCTTCTGCTAGGTAGGCAGCTGTTCCATGCTGTTTATTTTGAAAAAAAAAAAAAACTACTTAGCATGGATTTTAATTTTAAAATCCATGCTAAGTAGATTTTCATGGGTGTTTTTGTGATGGTTGTGAATTTTGCAATGTTAATTATGAATTAATTTTAAAAAAAATTACATTGCATAGAATCATAGACCCATCTTTTGATTAATGTACATATTCTATTGTATTCGTACATTTATTTATTTTTGTACGGATAAAAGAATTATGTACATTGATCAATTGATTGTCCAGTATAGACAGTTTGAAAAATGTGAGTAATTCTATAGGTCATTACCATAATCAAATGGTATGCTGAGGGTTCGAAAAAAATTTCGGATGGTATTTTCCTTTTGTTCTTCCTATACGGAAGAACTAAGGAGAAATGCTGCCGAAATTTTTTTTGGCTCTTGTTGCATATCATTTGATTTCTGTAATTGACCTATAGAATTAATACATTTTCTAAATGTGATAGGACTTTCTTTACCTATTAGTTGATGATAGCAAGCATTTACTATGTAAACTTTATCTAGCTGTTATTTTTTTGGATTTTATGAAATGACTGATATTTTTTACTCATTGCATTAATATAGATTGTATAATTTTTCTTATTTTTAGATAAATTACAAGTTCGATCATTTTTATCCTACAATGGACAAAAGTTGGATAAATAAACCAAGGAATAGTAAAGAATATTTAGATGGAGTTCATGACTTCATTAAATTTGGTATGGAGAAAAGTAGTTTGAATGGAAAGATTTTATGTCCATGTCGGAAATGTGTAAATAGTTCTTCTTTAGATCCACAAATTGTTGAAGAACATTTGGTATGGAATGGTTTTTTAAGAGGTTATACCGATTGGATTTTTCATGGAGAATCTATGTTGCCATCATCATGTAACCAATCCCTGACTCATTTTGGATCCACTAGCCTACAAGACAATTCTGCAAGAGATGATGATATAAGGGGTTTGATCACAGATGCTTTTGGACTTGGTGTTCAAAATTTAGAAGAATTCAGTAGTATACAAGAAATAGTTGGGATGTTTGATGGATGTACGCATACAGAACGTATGCATGTTGAGGAGCCTATACATACATCTAATGATGAGACAGCTCGTTATCACACCTTAATGAAAGATGCAGATGAAGAATTATATCCGGGTTGTACAAAATTTTCTAAGATTTCTTTTCTTGTACATTTATTTCATTTAAAATATTTGAATGGATGGTCTGGAAAGAGTTTTATCATGCTGCTCAAGTTATTAAAGGATGCATTTTCAGAAAGTACTCATTTACCACCATCGTATTATGAAGCCAAGAAAGTAGTAAAAGAATTGGATCTTGGATACGAAAAGATTCATAGTTGTCCGAAAGATTGTATGTTATATCGGGGTGAAAATGTTAATCAAGAGTCATGCAATGTATGTGGATCTTCAAGATGGATAATACAAAAAGAAGATCGAGACGATGTACTGAATGAATTGGATGCAACGCGGAGTAAAAAGAAACCGGCCAAGGTATTGCGTTACTTTCCTCTTATACCTAGATTGAAAAGGATTTATGCATCATCAAAAATAGCTTCATCAATGAGATGGCATGATGAAGGACGTACAAAGGATGGAATGTTGAGACATCCAGCAGATAGTCTTCAATGGAAAGCATTTGATGATAGGCATTCTGATTTTGCCTCTGATGTTCGCAGTGTTAGGTTTGGCTTAGCTTCTGATGGCTTCAATCTATTTCGGACCCTGAGTTCTACCTACAGCACTTGGCCAGTCGTTTTGATACCTTACAATTTGCCACCGTGGATATGCATGAAACAATCATCACTTATCTTGTCAATGGTTATTCCAAGAGATAAGGGTCCAGGCAATGATATTGATATTTTCCTACAGCCTTTAATAGAGGAATTGAAACAGTTGTGGGAGGGTGTTGATGCATTTGATGCTTCCAACGGTCAAACATTTAAACTACGGGCAGCTTTGTTATGGATTATTAATGATTTTTCAGCATATGCAAATTTATCTGGCTGGAGTACAAAGGGACGGGTCGCATGTCCTTGTTGTGAAGATTCAACACATTCAATTTGGTTAAAACATGGAGATAAATTTTGTTACATGGGACATCGTCGATGGTTGGAAGCAAATCATCCGTTTCGATTTTAGAAAGATTTGTTTGATGGTACTATGGAATTGGGATGTGCCCCTATTCCACCTTCTAGAACTGATGTTCATAGACAAATGGATGGCATCAATTACAGCTATGGTAAGCACTCAAAGTCCTCTAAAAAAAGAGGAAGGAATGATGTTGAAAGCTCAGTGCACAAAGGGTTACTAGAGGAAGTCAGTATTAGTACTATAGATGCAGAGGTGTTTCAAGATCCAGACAATTATTTTGAGGATGAAAATGAGGAAGACACACAGATAGCATCTACACAACAGCCCAGTAAATATTTATGAAAAAAATGAAGTATCTTTTTTGACTTACCTTATTGGAAACATAATCTTATTCGGCACAATCTTGATGTCATGCATATAGAGAAGAATATTTGTGATAATTTACTTGGAACATTTTTAAACCTTGATGGAAAGAGCAAAGATAACATGAAGGTGCATCTTGATTTAAAAGAAATGGGTATCCGACAGGAACTTTATCCTAAAATACTTGCTAATGATAGAATGTATATGCCTCCTGCATGTTACACAATGTCTGCTCGAGAAAAGGATAATTTTTTGGGAGTTTTGAAAAGTATCAAAGTACCTGATGGATATGCATCAAATATTTCACGATGTGTGCATCTAAAGGATCGAAAATTTTTAAATCTTAAAAGTCATGATGGTCACATATTGATGTAAGATATTTTTTCAATAGCTTTAAGATCGTCATTGCCGAAACAAGTTATTGCAATTGTACTTCGATTATCGTCATTCTTTAAGACATTATGTTCAAAAGTTATTGATCCTCGGAAACTTGATCAGTTAGAATCCGATATTACAATTACACTTTGTCAGATGGAAAAGATTTTTTCTCCTAGATTTTTTACTATTATGGTACATCTGCTCATTCACCTAGCTTCAGAAGTTAAAGTTGGTGGATCGGTACATTATAGATGGATGTATCCTATTGAGAGGTATTATTACAAACCTTAAATCTTTTGATAATTTTATTAGAAATAATAGTATACTGATATTTTAATAAATATTTAATTCTTGAAGGTATCTTGTGCGTCTTAAAGATTATATGCGAAATAGAGCCTATCCCGAAGGCTCGATTGCTGAAGCATATATTGCGGATGAATGTTTGATATTTTGTTCAAGATATCTTCAAGATGTAGAGACCATTTTTAGTCGACCTCAACGGCATAATGACTTTGTGGAGAATGCAGAACTGTATAAGTTCTTAACTGCTGAAAAATTTTTGAGAAGAGCTGAAAGTATTGTACTTGATCAAAAATACTTAGCACAAGCACATCGTTATGTGTTACTTCATAGTGACATAATATCTGACCATCGCAGGTTAGTATATTTAAGGCATGACATCAAGATTTAAATTTTATATTAGATATAATGTTCTAAATGATATATTTATATTTTATACAGTAAATTTTTAATTTATCAGAGACGAGCCAATCATAACATTCGTCCTAATGCAAGGATTGAACAGCGATGGTTGGTCGAGTTATTCCCTATGTGGCTTTCGAATCAGGTGTGATTTATATTTAATTATGGGATACATTAATTTTTGATACATATTTGATATCAGATAACTCAATAGCACTTCGTCATATCATTTTTTTTTAGGTATCAAAGATGATGGAGATAAATAATTCAAATGAACTAATAGCTCTTGCTCGAGGACCTAACAAGATTGTGAATAGATATAACGGTTTCATAATTAATGGCTTTAAATTTCATACTAGAGAATGGGAGAAATTTAGAAAAACACAGAATAGCGGTGTTATGGTGGAAGCGGATGAAAAATCCTATTATGGTGCACTTAAAGATATCTATGAGTTGGATTATTATGAAAAATTTAAAGTAGTATTGTTTAGATGTGATTGGATAGACATAAACTCATCAAGGGGTTTGAAACAAGATGCAAATGGATTTACACTTGTAAATTTTTCAAGGTTGATACACACTGGTGTGTTATTGAAGGATGACCCATTCATTTTTTCATCTCAAGCTCGTCAAGTATTTTATGTACAAGACGCAAAAGATAAAGATTGGTTTACTGTCATCAAAACAAAACCTAGAGACATATGATATGGGAAACCAAGTGGAGGATGATGACGATGACACTTATACACAATGTATGCCCTACAATTTTATGCCAGCTGATGATTTAAATGCTACGACGACGTTGGTTAGGACAGAATTTGAAGAAAACACTACTGCTTGATTGTTACTGGTAATAATTATTTATGATGTATATATTTTGCATTAATTATTATGTTATTTTACTCCATATATTAACTGATTCTACCTTTTATTTATATAAATGCTAGGTGACATCATGCATCGTAGGGGACGATATGCTGGTGTGCAGTTCCAGTTTTCACAGACAGAGGCCGGTACGTCTTCTTCAGCACAGCAGCCTGAGGCCAGTTCAGCTGCACAGCATTCTGAGCCCTGTCCTTCATCATCAGCACAGCACGATCCTCCTGTTCATCAGCCAGATGATGAGATACACGTGCAGGGTATATATTGTCTTTCATGTAATTTTATTTTTATTTTATTTTATGTATATTTATGATATAGTTACTTTTATGTATTTTTTGCAGACGGATCCGGGAGAGTACGCTCCAGATGCGGACCCACAGTAGTACGAGATGTGTGACAGATGCGTGAGGGCGAGAGAATTGTTATGGAGTGCAATCAGCTAGGTCAGCCAATTAAGAAAGCTGCCTGCTTATTGACTTCATTTTTGGGGACTGTTGCTCGGAGGCCTCAGCTATGTCCGTTGGGCTATGCAAAATGGAATGACATGCTTCCAACGTACAAAGTTGAGCTCCTCCGAGTTATAGAGGTAATGAATTGATGTTCATACTGTATATTAATTGTTAATCACTTATATAATTTATTTCATTTAATTTTTTTTTTATAGAGCAAGTTTGTTCTCCCTCCATCCACTCATGATTTTGTAATGAAGTCTCTCAACCGCAAATGGAAAGAATATAGAGCACAATTGAAGAGGGACTATATGAGACAGGGTATGACAGAGGAGGAGGTTGCTAGGAATTGTCCTCCTGATGTACCCCCTCATCAGTGGATGGAGTTAGTTCATTATTGGTTCTCCGAGAGGGCACAGGTATATTATCTGCTCATTATCTTTTTTTTCTAAATATTTTATAAAAATATTGATTTTTATTATATATTATATATATAACAAGTTCTTTACTTTATTTTACAGACTTATTCTGCTATTGGTAGAGCTGCACGAGCAGCTCAGTCTGTTCCTCATACATCGGGGTCGAAGAGTTATGCACGACTCCGACAGGAGTTTGTATGTTCCTTAAACTTTCATAATTAATTTTTAATTTTTATATTAAAATATTTATATAACTAATATCATTATGTATCGTGGATCATGTCTATATCATGATACTCATATATTTTTTTAAATTATTATAACTGTTTGCTTAAAATTGAAATTATTTGTGTAGGTGGATGAGCATGGGAGGGAACCCGGTAAAGTGGAGTTTTATCGGATGACTCATACTCATCAGGATGGTATTTTTGTTCGAGATGAGTCGAGAGATTTATATGTACGGCATTATTAATATTCTATTTTTTGTAATGATTTTAATTTAATTTTGTTAGCTATTAATGTATAACTCTTGTTTTCAAAATAAATACAGGAGAGGGCTACATCTCTCATTGCGGAGCATGACGATGAGTCCGCAGCATCTACGCAGCAGAGCCGTATCGAGGCCGAGGTGTTCACAGAGTTGATGGTGTAGGAACCTTATCTAGGATTTCAGAGTTAGATCTTGAAACTTTTTCAAGATCATACAGCGGAAGACTAAAATAAATCAAAATTTATTTTCTAAAATCAGAAAATCTCTAGATCTAAGATCCTATTACATGATTATTATATAGTATTAAATCAAAAATTAAAATATATAAATATAGCATGAACTACATGTTGATCATATCAACATGTTTCTATTCTACATCTAATGTATGTATTAAACAATAGATCAGATCTATTACCTTGCAAGTTAGACGTTCTAACCTTGTTGATCTGGGCTTGAGGATGATGTTGCAAGCTGCACATGCGTCCGGCCTCTAGGAGTCGTCCACACGAGCCCACGAATCTCGATCAGAAGTCCTGCTTCAGGAAATCAGCACAGTATGCTAGTACTGCGCTGATCCTTCTTTGATGGTTGATCAGGTGCCTCCTTCTTCTTGATTTGGACTCTTTCAAAGATGGAAAGTAGAAGGAGGAGTTTCAGATCTGAGACACTCTCAGGAAACTCAAGATGGAGGGAGGAAAGATATGAAAACAAAAACCCTAGAAGAAGACCCTCTTCTTCTTCACATTTTTCTCTCTAGACACCCAAACTTGCATCTTTTATATCTCCATGACCCAAAGGTATTTCTCTCTAATTTTTGGATGGCACAAAGGTCTCTCAAATCCCTATCCTTTTCTAAAATTTCATAAAGAAACTCATCTTATATAAAGAGATATGATAGAGTCCTTGTCTAGGTCAAACACCTAGTCAAGGCTTATCCAAACATGGCAAGTTAAGGGACGCCCAACTCTTGAGCATCTCCTTCATATTTTTGTGCATGGATCACCAGAAAAGGGTGCACAATGTATATCCTAAAAGCTACAAAAATTTTTAAAAAAAAATTGGATAAATTCGGTGCAAAATTGAAAGAGTTTTGGATTTCTAAAACTCTATCTCATAGAATTCGAAATCCAAACTTATTCCTTTTAGATTTGATCCAAACCACCTTCCATGTAAGAAAGAAGAGAGGAAACCTTTTGTGAACGTGGGAGAGACCTGGGAGAGGGATTTTATCACACAAAATAAGTGGAGATTGGCGTTGAATAAGAGAGAGGGCGTGGGGAAGGATTATGTGGTGCAAGGTGGAATCCTAGTCTTACTAGGATTCTATCTTATGACTTGTTTTAATTTGGTTTTCCAAATCAAATCAAATCAAAATTAGATCAATCTAATTAAAATAGATCTTAACCCAATTAAGAATCTAATTTAATTAGATTAAATTAAATTTAAATCTGATTTAATTTTCTAATCAAATTAAAAATTAGATTGACCCAAGTCCTAGTTGAACTAGGACTAGTTTTTCCTTGCACTTGGCTTATCCAATAAACCAATTAGACTTGATCCAATCAAGTCCAAAATAAATCTAATTAAATTATATTAAATTAGACTTAATCTTAACCAATTGGCTTAATCAAATTAAGCCAATTAGCAATCGAATTGCTAATCGATCCTCCTGCAATACTTGCACTTGGTTAAATGTCAATCGTATTGATCATTTAACCCTAGAACGATTCTTAATCGTTGATCAACCATCTGATCAGATCATGAACTCTAATATGTGTGACCTCATAGGTCTGAACCTAAGCCGGTAGCATAGGAATAAATTTTTATACCAATCGAAGTGACCATCTAGCAATGGTACCCGACGATCGGATAGGTTGAATGTGTAGAACAACATCCTTAGAACCCATGCGGATATAGTTTTCATATAATTCATCCCCTTGACCAAAATGATCATAGGACACCCCAGAGTTTAACTGTCAACTCTGATCAGGTTGTCCACATTGTATTTCAAAATATCAAATCCATCTGATGGATTATCCTGGCCAAGGTTTTGCTAAATTGAAATACAGCGACTCATTCTTCTCCAACTCTTGGAGTGGTCAATCCCATCTCGATCACACTCTGACTTCGCAAGTACTTGACTGTGCCCAGAAGCCTTCCATCCCTGAATTAAAAATTCAGTTAGTCCAGTACCAAAGCACAGTGAGTTGCTTGCAAGTCACTGAGACGATCTCAGGTCTAAGGGACACTTATACCTATATCCCATCAGAGACATTCTCGACAGCAGAATGCTCTGGAGTTAGTCACGTTCAATGACGATGTACCCTTACATTTCACCTGTATGCCATACCAGTGTCTCCACACTCTTTGGTTAAGAGAACAACCAACCCATATGGCCTACAGCGACCTATGCTCGATAGAAGCGGTCGTCCTTATTAACAGCCTATCATTTGATCGTGAACAGTTTTAAGGACTAATCGATAAATCCTCTCTTTATCGAATCTAAATAGTCCTAAGGACTTCATCATAACAACGGAGTTCATTAGAAGATGAAAGCTTATGATGAAAATGCCAAATATATTTTATTTATTAACAAATCAATTATAATACTTGGTTGCTCAACCGTCAACAGCTTGACGATTGGCTTTTTGGGACACATTTTCCAACAACTCCCACTTGTCCTAAAGCCACTCGGCACAGTATCTAATACCCATCTTCGACTTGTGGTTGTCGAACTCCTTTATCGCCAGGGCTTTAGTGAAGGGGTCGGCTAGGTTCTCTTTTCCGTCGATCTTCTGAAGGTCGACGTCACCTCGATCCACGATCTCTCAGACCAGGTGGAAGCGGTGCAAGATGTGCTTCGTCCGCTGATGTGCTTTGGGTTCCTTCACCTGAGCTATGGCACCAGTGCTGTCGCAGTAGAGCAAGACTGGACCATCGAGGGAGGGTGCTACTCCGAGCTCAGTGATGGATTTTCTCAGCCACACAGCTTCATTCGCGGCATCTGATGCTGAGATATACTCCGCTTCACAAACAGAGTCTGCCACAGCATGCTGCTGGGAACTCTTCCAGCAGATGGCTCCACCATTCAGAGTAAAGATATAACCCGACACTCTCCTGCTGTTATCATGGTCAGATTAGAAGCTGAAGTCTGTGAACCCCACAAGTTTCAGATCTGACTTGCCATAAACCAACCATTGGTCCTTAGTATTTCTCAAATACTTAAGGATGGCTTTAACCACTTTCCAGTGGTTTTCTCCAGGATCAGATTGGTATCTACTCACTACTCCTAGTGAGTATGCCACATCTGGTCTTGTACATGTCATGGCGTATATGATAGATCCCACGGCTGAAGCATATGGGACTCTACTCAATGCTCTCTCTCTTCAGGAGTTGTCGGACAATCCTTCTTAGAGAGAGAAATTCCATGGCCTATCGGTAGATAGCCCTTCTCGAAATTCTCCATGCTGAACCTCTTCAGCACAGTGTCTATGTACATGGACTGGGATAACCCAAGCATCCTTTTAGATCTATCCCTATAGATCTTCATCCTTAGGATGTAGGATGCTTCACCCAAGTCCTTCATGGAGAACTATGATGACAACCAAACTTTTATTCCCTATAGTGCGGGGATGTCATTCCCGATTAAGAGAATGTCATCCACGTACAAGATAAGGAATACCACAACTAGACCATTTGCCCATTTATAGATGCAGGACTCTTCTCCATTCTTAATGAAGCCATACGTTTTGATCACCTTATCAAAACGCATGTTCCAACTTCGAGAAGCTTGCTTCAATCCATAAATGGATCTCTAAAGCTTGCACACCTTGAACTCATCTGTGGATGTAAACCCCTCAGGTTATATCATATACACCTCTTCGGTCAGCTCTCCATTCAGGAAGGCTGTCTTTACATCCATCTGCCAGACTCATAATCCAGATGGGCAGCTATTGCAAGCATTATCCGAATGGATATGAGCATTGCCACAGGAGAAAACGTCTCGTCATAGTCAATACCATAACGTTGACGATACCCCTTGGCTACCAGACGGGCTTTATAGGTCTCCACCTTTCCGTCTGCGCCCCTCTTCCTTTTGAAGACCCATTTACACCCAATGGGTTTAACCCTTTCAGGTAGGTCAACCAATGTCCATACATCGTTGACCTTCATGGACTCCATTTCGGATTTCATGGCTTCAAGCCATTTCTCGAAATCAGATCTCTGCATTGCATCCATATAGGTGATCGGATCCTCATTATTCTCATCAAGTTCGATGGGATCACCATCCCGGACCAAGAAACCATAGTATCTGTCCGGTTGATGCGGTACTCTACCAGATCGTCTTAATGATGCAGGTACATTGGGCTCTGGATATGATCTAATCATATCAGACTCAGGTTCAGCTATTGGTGTCGGTCCTTCTACCTGTTAAACTTCATCAAGTTCAATCTTAGAGGCAACGGTTCCTTCACCAAGGAACTTCTTTTCTAAAAAGATTGCCTTAAGGCTGACGAACACCTTTTGTTCATCAGCATGGTAGAAAAAATATCTTTTTATCTCTTTGGGGTACCCTATGAATGAGCATTTGTCAGACCTAGGTCCAAGTTTGTTTGTGACTAATCGTTTGACATAGGTCGGGCACCCCCAGACCCTAAGGTGTGAAAGTACTGGCTTACGTCCTGTCCATATCTCATATGGAGTCTTAATTACAGACTTACTTGAAACCCTATTTAACAGATAACAGGCCGATTCGAGTGCATATTTCCAGAAGGATATCGGCAAGCTAGCAAAACCCATCATGGATCAGACCATGTCTAACCGAGTCCGATTCCTCCTTTCAGACACACCATTATGCTGTGGTGTTCCTGGAGGAGTCCATTGGGAGAGAATCTTATTCTCTCCTAGATATGTGAGAAATTCACTAGAAAGGTATTCTCCTCCTCGATCAGATCGAAGAGTTTTAATACTCTTTCTAGTTTATTTTTCTACTTTACTTCGGAATCGTTTGAACATTTCAAATGAATCCGACTTATGTTTCATCAGATAGACATATCCATATCGGGATAGGTCATCCATGAAAATTATGAAGTAGAAATATCCACCTCTAGCACTGGTGCTCATGGGCCCGCATACATCAGTATGTACTAGGTCCAAAAGCTTAGTAGCTCTCTCACCTTTTCCAATAAAAGGTGACTTGATCATTTTTACCAAGAAGACAGGACTCACAGGTTGGAAGTGATTCACAATCACTGACTTCGAAGATTTCCTCTTGAGTCAACCTGTTTATTCTGTTCTTGTTTATATGACCTAGCCTCTAATGCCATAAGTAGATATCTGACACACTATCTAATCTAGGGTGCTTGCCAGTAGAATAGACTCTTATCAGGCTTGATCTTTTTGGTCTGGCTCTGCACTGATGTCCCAGCCTGAACTTGCACCTTCTTCACTTTTTTCTTCTTGTTCTTCTTCCCTTTCTTAAATGGTCGAGAACCAGAAGACGAACCTCCCACTATGTTCACCGACTCCTTGAGGAATTGGTGATCCTTCTTCTTCTTCTTTCGGTACCAGCTATCGAAGTTGGGTCCCACCAACTTATCATTGTCCAACAATGATCGGAGCGATAGAAAAGTGGCCATATTTGCACAAAGGAGAACCATAACCTAATTAGTAATTGATTCATTAAACCTAAAGATTTGGACTTTAATCAAAAGGTTTCTCCCACTATTTTATTCTAATTGGTAGCCTCTACCTCCAACTCGAGGAATTACCCTAATTCCTTAGCGGGTACTAGAATCCACTTAGACTGCACACAAGCCCAACTTTGGTTGGTCAACCCATGTACATCTAAGGGTAGGTTCATAACCAATTATTTCTCTAAATAATTTCTAGTAATTTTAATTTTGCCCCAGAAAACTAATCAGTAGGCTTTGGCCTCCACTGTAAGGATCCGGTTAGGTCCAACCATTAACATGATCATACTTGGTGTATCTAACTAACGAATGATTAAGCCCAACTTTGGTTGGCTCACCTAACCACCATTAGAGATACACTTCCAAGTCATCATATGATGAGTGATAATTCCATTAGTCAACAAGCACCAGGCCTTTGGGTCTGCAATGATTATTGAGTTAATGGACTCATTATCAAACACCTTAATGGGAGGCTATGACTCAGTTATCTCCATAACTTTATCATTTTAAGGACTTAATAATTTTAGAGGATTTAAATAATATAGAGGATGAGGTCAGATGAACTAGCTTATCATGATCCTCCCACTGGCTTCACCAAGTCAGCTTAAGGGAGACCATTAAAAGGGCTGGTCTAGGAGCACCTAAATCAGTCACACTGATTTACCTAGCTGATATGGGTCAGCTCGAATAGTCAAGTGATCCGATCAAAACATAATTTCATCAAGAGGCCAGGTAAGTTCGATCAGTGGGAGGGTCTGCCAAAGCTTGCCTTAGACACCATCAGAAATGGCCAGGTAAGCGGGCTCCCAATTAAAAACCACCGGTCTGGTTGACCTTAGACACCAACTGGTTTAATTAATTTCGATTAGATCAGCCTAACAGTTCGTGCTAGACTACTTAGCCAAGAATCAAGTCCATTTGGTTCTCGTTAAAGACATGGACTTGACCAACTACAACTATTGTAATTGATCTAGAGAATCCTTGACCTAATCTAAGACAACAATTGATTAGATTTAGTCAATTCTCTAATAAAGTCCATCTTTAATCTAACCATAGGTCTAACCCAATTAATGGACCTAATTCCCACTAACCCATTAACCCAATGTGTTATGGTTTGTGTCTTAGGTTCTTCAATTCACAATCCTAGAACCTATTCAAACAACTTCTTAATTCTTAATTAAGTTTTGGGTTGAGGGTTGGGTTTGACTTTTCAAAAAATAATTTTTATATTTGTAAAATAATTTTACAATATGATTCTACCAACCATATTGCATGTTTGATTCATAATCAAGATGCAAGTGAAATAAACATGAAACTACTTTAGATCTAATCTAAACAGGTTCATGTAATTGAAACAATTTCAACTTTAAACAATTTCTTTGCACAAAAATTATTAACAAAGAGATTTTATTTCAGATTTAAATATTTTTTAAATATAATAAATTATAAATTTAATCTAGATCATATCTAATAAATTTATGATTAAAGATAGATCTACACAAACTAGGACAACCTTTGCACTGTAAGGGGTAAACCTTACAGCAGGACAACCTTGCAGTTTGTGATTGATCTAAAATTTTAATTTTAGATTTAATAATCAGATTATAAATTAGATCTAATCTAAAAAATAATCTAAGCATGTATAAATAATCATGTAATAAAGAACCTGGCTCTGATACCAATTGTAGGAACCTTATCTAGGGTTTCAGGGTTAGATCTTGAAACTTTTTCAAGATCATACAGCGGAAGACTAAAATAAATTAAAATTTATTTTCTAAAATCAAAAAATCTCTAGATCTAAGATTCTATTACATGATTATTATATAGCATTAAATCAAAAATTAAAATATATAAATATAGCATGAACTACATGTTGATCATATCAACATGTTTCTATTCTACATCTAATGTATGTATTAAACAATAGATCAGATCTATTACCTTGCAAGTTAGACGTTCTAACCTTGTTGATCTGGGCTTGAGGATGATGTTGCAAGCTGCACACGCATCCGGCCTCTAGTAGTCATCCACACGAGCCCACGAATCTCGATCAGAAGTCCTGCTTCAGGAAATCAGCACAGTATGCTAGTACTGCGCTGATCCTTCTTTGATGGTTGATCAGGTGCCTCCTTCTTGATTTGGACTCTTTCAAAGATGAAAAGTAGAAGGAGGAGTTTCAGATCTGAGATGCTCTCAGGAAACTCAAGATGGAGGGAGGAAAGATATGAAAACAAAAACCCTAGAAGAAGACCCTCTTCTTCTTCTTCACGTTTTTCTCTCTAGACACCCAAACTTGCGTCTTTTATATCTCCACGACCCAAAGGTATTTTTCTTTGATTTTTGGATGGAACAAAGGTCTCTCAAATCTCTATCTTCTCCTAAAATTTTATAAAGAAATTCATCTTATATAGAGAGATATGATAGATTTCTTGTCTAGGTCAAACACCTAGTCAAGGCTTATCCAAACATGGCAAGTTAAGGGACGCCCAACTCTTGAGCACCTCCTTCATATTTTTGTGCATGGATCACTAGAAAAGGGTACATAATATATATCCTAAAAGTCACAAAAATTTTAAAAAAAAATTTGGATAAATTCGGTGCAAAATTGAAAGAGTTTTGGATTTCTAAAACTCTATCTCATAGAATTCGAAATCCAAACTTATTCCTTTTAGATTTGATCCAAACCACCTTCCATGTAAGAAAGAAGAGAGGAAACCTTTTGTGAACGTGGGAGAGACCTGGGAGAGGGCTTTTGTCACACAAAATAAGTGGAGATTGGCGTTGAATAAGAGAGAGGGCGTGGGGAAGGCTTATGTGGTGCAAGGTGGAATCCTAGTCTTACTAGGATTCTATCTTATGACTTGTTTTAATTTGGTTTCCCAAACCAAATCAAATCAAAATTAGATCAACCCAATTAAAATAGGTCTTAACTCAATTAAGAATCTAATTTAATTAGATTAAATTAAATTTAAATCTGATTTAATTTTCTAATCAAATTAGAAATTAGATTGACCCAAGTCCTAGTTGAACTAGGACTAGTTTTTCCTTGCACTTGGCTTATCCAATAAACCAATTGGACTTGATCCAATCAAACCCAAAATAAATCTAATTAAATTATATTAAATTAGACTTAATCTCAGCCCATTGGCTTAATCAAATTAAGTCAATTAACAATCGAATTGCTAATCGATTCTCCTGCAATACTTGCACTTGATTAAATGTCAATCGTATTGATCATTTAACCCTAGAACGATTCTTAATCGTTGATCAACCATCTGATCGGATCATGAACTCTAATGTGTGTGACCTTATAGGTCCGAACCTAAGCTGGTAGCATAGGAACAAATTTCTATACCAATCGAAGTGACCATCTAGCAATGGTACCCGATGACCGGATAGGTCGAATGTGTAGAACAACATCCTTAGAACCCATGCGGATATAGTTTTTATATAATTCATCCCCTTGACCAAAATGATCATAGGATACCCCAGAGTTTAACTGTCAACTCTGATCAGGTTGTCCACATTGTATTTCAAAATATCAAATCCATTTGATGGATTACCCTGGCCAAGGTTTTGCTAAATTGAAATACAGCGACTCATTCTTCTCCAACTCTTGGAGTGGTCAATCCCATCTCGATCACACTCTGACTTCGCAAGTACTTGACTGTGCCCAGAAGCCTTCCGTCCCTGAATTAAAAATTCAGTTAGTCCAGTGCCAAAGCACAGTGAGTTGCTTGCAAGTCACTGAGATGATCTCAGGTTTAAGGGACACTTATACCTATATCCCATCAGAGACATTCTCGACAGCAGAATGCTCTGGAGTTGGTCACGTTCAATGACGATGTACCCTTACATTTCATCTGTATGCCATACCAGTGTCTCCACACTCTTTGGTTAAGAGGACAACCAACCCATATGGCCTACAGCGACCTATGCTCGATAGAAGCTGTCGTCCTTATTAACAGCCTATCATTTGGTCGTGAACAGTTTTAAGGACTAATCGATAAATCTTCTCTTTATCGAATCTAAATAGTCCTAAGGACTTCATCATAACAACGGAGTTCATTAGAAGATGAAAGCTTATGATGAAAATATCAAATATATTTTATTTATTAACAAATCAATTACAATACTTGGTTGCTCAACCGTCAACAGCTTGACGATTGACTTTTTGGGACACATTTTCCAACAGATGGGACCAGAGCGCTATGGCCGAGTGAGGGGTTATGGAGTAGGAGTCACCCCCACTCAGTTATCTGAGGTTAGTAGATATACGCAGCATGCTGCAGCAGATGCTCAGGATTCACGCGTTCGCAGACTCGAGACGGAGATACAGGAGATTAGACAGAGTCGTGCCGCTGAGATGGAGGAGATGCGACAGAGCCGTGTCGAGATACAGGCCATGAAGGGACAGATTGATCGGCTTACATCTTTATTAGAGATGTATGGCCCATCTCAGGTAAACACATATTATTAAATATATATTTTTGTATTAATTTAATGATTTATATATTTTTATTTATAGATATGCAAATCATGCTTTTGAAATGTTTCTTGTAGGCTCCTGGCACATCAGGCACCCATCGAGACAGCGGCACATCACGTGGAGACAGCGACGACCATCCGCTTGCGGATTGACATTATTTTATTTTTATTATATTCTTATATTTATTTATATTACTCTTGATTGTAATGGATGATTAGTACTTTATTTTTATTTATATAAAATAATATCTTTTGGTTTGGTTAAATTTACTATTTAAGTTTGCTTTTGGTGTGAATGGTGGTGATTGTACAGGTGTGAATGGTGGTGATTGTACAGGTTTATGTTTGAACAATTGATATAATTTTGTACAGGAATGTATGTATTCTTTTTTTTTTGTATATAAAATCTGTATTTTTTTTTCTTTTAAAATCTTTAACGATGCTTATAAGCGTCGTTAAAACAATTTTAATGACGCTTATAAGCATCGTTAAAGACAAAAAAGCCGACGCTTCGAAAAGCATCTTGGTAGAGTGGAAGATGCGTTGTCATTAACGATGCTAAAAAGTGCCGTTATAATTGAATTTTACGATGCTTTAAAGCGTCGTTACAAATAATTTAACGACGCTTATAAGCATCGTTAAAAAAAATTTAACGACGCTTATAAGCGTCGCTAAAGACTTAACAGCCGATGCTTCAAAAAGCATCTTGGTAGAGTGGAGGACGTGTTGTCATTAACGACGCTAAAAAGTACCGTTATAATTGAATTTTACGATGCTTTAAAGCATCGTTAAAAAATAACGACGCTTTTAAAAAGCGTCGGTGCTTTTCATCTCCACTCTTACATAAGCGACGCTTTCGCGACGCTTTTTGAAGTGTCGTAAACTTTATTAACGACGCTTATTAGCATCGTAAAATAACTTTAATAGCGTCGTCTTTTATCATTTTCACTGTAGTGATTGTTTCTATTTTATTTTTTTTTCTTCCTGCTGCGATGCGTAGTATCGAAAAGGTCTTGTGGAGGTGGTGTCTTGACCAGATATTTTCAATACTAGAGCCTAGATGGAGGGCAATCAAGAGCTCAACCTGAAGCTCAGTCAGATGTCCCCAAGCCTCCAGGTGTCGGTGATTGGGGATGACTCACTGGTATTTGAAATCAGCCACAGGCTATCGGTTTTTCTTTGAAATTACTGGATGAGGCCAGACCCATGGATCAAGCCGGCGATCATTCCATCTCTAAGCCCCTCTAGCTAGGTAGGTAGCGCGGTAAATTCAAATTCAAACACTACTTTCCTGCTTTACCCCCCAACAGTTACAACTTTGGTTCAAATCCCAACACTTAAAGTTGCTTCTAACGGCTACATACCGGACTCAGAATCTAAACTTCAAAACTCTGACACCAAGCAATGCCACACACTTGCAACAGCTTGACAATACCAGTAAAGCAGGTCTTCGCTAGGATTTTGACCGCATGCAATGGCAAGAGCAAATGCCAAACAATCCTACTCAATCCCAACATACCATTGTGTCCCACTGAAAAGATGGAAACACTAGAGCATCACCCTGCAAACTCAATGCCCGACTGCGAACCAAAAAGATTAAATCAGTCGAACTGGTGGAAGATTCTCTCACAGCAGTGGACATACTTTTTATCAACTCACTGACATCGTCTTAAGTCATGACCAAAAAGGGGAAGCAGTGCGGGTTGCTATCCGAGACGGGAGCAATTCAATTCGACAGAAAAACTGAAGATAATGGAAATCTAGCGATGTGGGAAGATGGTTGCTGAAGTTGCAATAGCATGAACTCTAGTGCTATGGTTTTGGTAAGTTGCTTTGGGAGTATCAGTTGGCAACATTCACTACCTTCTTCTCGAACCCACTCTTTTGCATGCTGTATCTCCTTTCTCTCCTATGCTACAATGGAATTTTCGACGTCAAACTCTTTGACATGCAGAATCAATCCTCGATCAGATGTACCTCTTTTCGATATATTACTGGAATTTCTTCTTTACCTTGCACTCACTCTGGTTGTGCCTTTTAAGTTTAGCATTTACAATAAATGATACCAAGCTGGAAGGAATATGAGTAGGCTCAAAAAGAAATGAGCCATCAGAGAAACCCATTAAGCTGTCAAAATGTTCAATTGTAGGTCTTCAGAAAACTAAACAAGATTGAGTGGATCGGAGATTACAAAAATCAATATGTGGTTCAAATTTAGAGGGCTGGGTATCGAAAGAAACAATAGGTTCAGCTGGTGGCCTACTCTCTTGTTGGGATTACAAGGGCTTTGAAGGGTGCATGATTAACATGGGGACCTACTCTTTAACTATCGAACTCACCTGCAGGTCCACTGGTTTCTCATGGATGTTGTCTAATATATATGGCCCTCACAACCAACATGAGCATCGAACATTATTTGCTGAACTCAACTCACCAAGGGGATCTAACATGCTTCCATGGGTCGTGATACGAGATTTAGGTGCTACAAGATTCTCATCAGATCGCAAGGGTGTAGCCAACTCTCAGAAAGTCTCGAGTCTCTTCAATAGCTTTGTAAACTCTCAATCACCGATAGAAATGGGACTCTCTAATCGGTAATTTACATGGTCCAACTTCAGAGAAGAACCTTCATCAGCAAAGCTAGACCGCTGCTTTATTTCAGTTGAATGGCTAAACAAGTTTCCACTGGCAACTCTCACCTCATTGGTTCGATTTACATCTGATCATATCCCTCTCCTGCTGTGACCTAGTTCCCATGTCCATGAAAAAACTTCTTTAAATAAACCATTTTGTTTAGAATTTTTGGCTTATCTTTGCAAGGTTCGATGACATGGTTCAGTCACGGTGGGAAATGGGACCAACCTCCAGGATGCAACTGCAACCCTTATTCTAAAGCTTCGGTTACTCAGATCCAAACTCAGATCTTGGAACCATTCTGAAGTGGGAAACATCATTGCAAGGAAGAATGAAATGCTAGAGAAAATAGATTATCTGGACTTGAAAGAGGAAATGAGGAGTCACCTTGCATCAAAACTTGATGAATGGACCCTACTAAAAACCAAATTTGATCAACAATTAGCCCAAGAAGAAATGCTGTAGAAGCAGAGATCGTGCATACAATGGCTTAACAATAGGGATCGCAAACCAGTTTTTTCCATATATGGGCCAGTAATAGAAGAAGAAAGAATCTCATCCTCGAGGTTCACTATCAGGATAAGGCTGTAACTGACCAACAGATTGTACATGATTGCTTTCGCAAATACTTTAAAGAGTTGCTTGGCAATTCAAAAAAACGTTGTATTAATGCTGATTGGTAGGTGCTATACCCAAAAGGGTCGTTCCAATTGCAAGAGTTAGATGCCCCCTTGACCAAGGAAGAAATAAAAAACGCTATCTCCCATTTAGCCTCCCAAAAGTCCCTGGGACCCGATAGATTCTCGTTTGCCTTCTATAAGCATTTCTAGATCATTGGCAGCATCGTATATTAATTATTATTATCTATTGACAGGATTATATGCCAATTACTATTACCGATTGGCAGCATCATATATAGCTATCTAAGAGCTTTTTTTCATATTTATTAAGATAGATATTTTTAAATCATATTTCATCAAATCATATTTTCTTAAATCATGCATAAATAAGATATTAGATAATTTTATAAAGTTCATAATTTATAAATAATCTTTAATAGTAAAATAATCGTGAAATTATTTTTTTTATAACCAGACATATATTTCATAAATATGGAGTTCATATTTTATAAAAAAATCATTCATATTAAAATTTTCATAAGTCACTATTTTATGATAAATCATGAATTTCACAATGCATATGCTCGATTCTTATTTTATGAAAATATAAAATAATTTTTTTCTTGATAAAATAATCAATAATTTTAAAAGTAAGTAAGAAGTGTCAGGATTACTTACCTTTTTCGTCCTAGCCTTTCAAACTTTGATAAATAAATTTATCAAACCTATTTAATCTATTAAAAATATCATTAATTTTTATTTATTAATTTAATAATAAAGAAAGAAGACTGTAGATTGAGTGACCAATTCGACTGACAGTCTGGATGTTGGAATAATTTGAAATCTTCCTAACCAAAGGTCAGATGTAGGTGACTTGATCAAAGAATCATGAAGTATGAAGTGGAATTAAGGTTAAAATCAATCAATAAGTTCATCAATAGTAGGTTTCAAGGGTATTTGACATGATTGAGGTGAGGTCTGACATCTTGCACGGATATTAAAGCAGTTTCGGACTGCTTTGGGTACATCATCTCAAGTTCATACGAGAATCTATGAATCAGATGAAGAGAAAATAGAGAGAGAAAAATCTTAGAGAGAGAAGGAGAGAGAGAAAATAAGAGAGGAGAGAGAAATTTTTTTTTCTCTCTCTCTCTTTTTTTCTTCTTTTTTCTTTTCACTACAAGAAAAGAGAGTTTTTACGATGATTTTTTTGCGATGAAAATATTTTCATCGTCAATAAGACTATTTATGATGAAAAATTATTTTCATCGCTAATAATAAAATATTTACGATGAAAATTATTTTTTCTTATAAATATCTTCATATTTACGATGAAATTTTTTTTATCGTAAATACCTATTATTTATAACAAAAATAATCATCATCAATAATAAAATATTTATTTTAATTTTATATTTTTAAATATTTATGATGAAAATATTTTCATCATAAATAATGTTAGTATTTGTGATGAAAATATATTTTTCATCATAAATACATGTTATTTATGATAAAAATTTTTTATCACTAATATTTAAAAAAATAAAAAATTTAAAAAATTTAAAAATTATATATTATTTATGATAAAAATATTATGTCATAAATAATAAGTATTAGCGATAAAAATTAAACTTTCATCATAAATACTAAATTGTTTATGATAAAAAATTTTCATCACTAATATTTGAAAGAAAATAAAAAATTTTAAAAATTTAAAAATTATAGATTATTTATGATGAAGATATTATGCCTTAAATATTTGATTATTTATGATAAAAAAAGATTTTTTATCATAAATACTAAATTATTTATGATAAAAATATTTCATCCCTAATACATGAAAAAATTAAAATATATTCAAAATTTAAAAATTGCACATTATTAGCGACTAAAATATTACATCTTAAATATTTGCATTTTGATGTTGAAAAATATTTTTTCATCACAAATACCTGAATATTTACAATAAAAATTTTTCATCACTAATAAATAAAAAATATCAAAAAATTTTAAAAATTTACAAACTGTAGATTATTAGCAACAAAAATATTACATCACAAATACTTGATTATTTATGATGAAAATATATTTTTCATCATAAATAATTTACTATTTATGATGAAAAATTTTTATCGCTAATATTTAAAAAAAAATAAAAAAATAAAAAATTATAGATTATTTATAACAAAAATATTACATCATAAATAGTCTAGTATTTATAATAAAAAGTAGATTTTTATCGTAAATACCTAATTATTTATGATGAAAATTTTTCATTGTTAATAGATGAAAAAATTAAAAAATTTTAAAAATTTAAAAACTATAGATTATTAGTGAAAATTTTCTTTTTCATCATAAATAGTTAATTATTTATGATGAAAATATTTTTATTATCTATATTTTAAAAAAATAAAAAAAATTAAAAATATAAAAATTATAGATTATTTACGATAAAAATATTACATCGTAAATAACTTAGTATTTATGATGAAAATATATTTTTCATCATAAATAGTCTATTATTTATGATGAAAAAAATTAAAAGTTAATCATTATTTGCAACAATTCTTTCATCTCTAAGTTTCTCTGAATTTATCTCATTGCTCAATTTTACATGAGTTATTGGTTCTATGGACTGACCAAAGGTCACAAAATACAAAGACCTTGTATCTGCCCAAGAACATAGAAAGGAAATGATACTGGATCTTTAAACATTAAAACAGGATCCACAAAAAAATTATTCACATGGTACTTGATCTTTATAAAGAGCAAAATTTTATTAACTTCCAATTGTATAAAGAATAAAATTTTATTAACTATTTGATGGACTAAATTATATTATATACTTCTAAATTGTATGCGGAAGGCCTTTGCTGGATCCTTCAGTATTATTTTTCAAGAGTGTATTCATAGTCTTAATTGGTATGCGATGATTGTTTATCGCAGATATTCTCGAACTAACTAAACTCTTATTATTGCTATCTAGTTCAAGATTTATCCTAACATTGACATACTTTTGAGCAGGTATTATTTTTTCTACTATGCTCCTTTTGTATCAACTCTCAAGGATCCTAGCTGCTCGCAGATTAAATTTGAGTTCGGATATCCATTCAAATTTTTCAATCAACTCATGACATTATTGCTACTAAAAAAATAAATCTAATTAATTATATTTTTTTAATTATAAATTATGTTTGATTGTTAGTTAACATCCGCAATGTATTAGTAGAAAAATGCTTCTTATCCGACGGTACATGATTACATAATTTTTTTACATACGTAATTTTTTTAGAAAAAAATCATAAATTAATTATTCATATAATTCTTTTTATTAATATTTTATTTTTTATCATGAATATTTTTTTAATATCATTTTTTATTGTTAATTTTTTTTGATAAAAAAATTTCTTAGTGAGAAAAATCTAAAATTAAATTTTTATAAAATTATTATTGAGAAATTTTTTTGCAAAAATTTTTTTCGATGAAAACTATATTTACATTGCTAATAAGATTATTAATGACTAAAATTTAGTTTTCATCACAAATAATTTTTTTATGAATTTTTTAAGATGAAAAATTTTTTTAGTGAAGATTTTTTTTTGGTAGAATTATTGACGATGAAATTTTAGTTTTCATTACTAATAAGATTGACAACGAATCTTTTTCATTACAAATAATTTTTTTATTTTTTGATCAAATTATTAGTGATAAAAATTATTTTTTATTGCTAATAAGCTAATCAATGATAAAATATTTTATTTTCATCGTAAATAATTTTTTGAAAAATGGGGGCAAATTTTTTTATGAAAATTATTAGCGACAAAAATTATTTTTTCATTGCTAATAACCTAATTAACGACGTAAAGTTTTTCATCGTAAATAAATTTTTTTGGTGGAAAAAATTTTTAGCGAGAAAATAGAGTTTTTTTATGAGAATTATTAGCGGCAAAAATTATTTTCCATCGTTAATAGTCTTATTAACAATGAAATATATTTTTTCATAGCAAATTATTTTTTTGGTGTAAAATTTTTTTATCAATTTTTTTTTTGAATTATTAGCGACGAAAATTGATTATTAGTGATAAAAATTTATATCGCTAATAGTTCGCATCCCATCAAGTCCCATCACGAAACCCATTTTCTTCCCCTCCCCCCGTTTCACGCAAAACTTGTTCCCCCTCCCCCTCTTTGCTCTCCCCCCTCTCCCCACCGCCGCATCCTGCTACCATGTCCGCCGCCGTTCGCGTCCATTCACTGTCCATCATCGAAGGTAAGAATTTTTTTTTTGGTATTTTCTCGGGCCACTGGGGGGCCAACGGGGATGGGGCCGAGCCAGCGGAGATGGGGTTGGGCCGGCGGCAACTGTGATAGGGCCGGCGGTAAGGATTTATTTTTTGTTTTTTCTCGGGCCACCGGGGGGCTGGCGGGGATGGGCCCGGGCCGGGGCGGCAGGGACTGTGACCGGACCGGCGGTAAGGATTTGTTTTTTTGTTTGGTATTTTCTCGGGCCACCGAGGGGCCGATAGGGATGTTGCCGAGCCAGGCCGGTGGGGGTGGCTCCTGGCCGGGATAGGTCGGCGGTGATTGCGATCGGGCCAGTGATAAGGATTTGTTTTTTTTTTGGTATTTTCTCGGGCCACCGAGGGGCCGATGGGGATGGGGCCGAGCCAGGCCGGGCCGGCGGCGACTGTAACCAGGCCGGTGGGGATGGGGTCTAGGGCCAGGGAGGGTGTCAGCGGTGGGGAGGGAGGAAGGGAAGAGAGAAAGGAGGGGGGAAAAGGAAAAAATGAAAAGAAAAGAAAGGAAAAAAAGGAAGAAAAAAAAGGAGAAAAAAGAAAAAAAAGAAAAAGAGAAGATCGGACCGGGGAGGGGGCAGCCGACGACGATGGAGACGGGGTTGGGGAGGGTGTCGGTCAGTGGAGATGGGGTCGGTGAGGGGGCGATCGGGGGAGATGGGGCCGGGGAGGGTGTCAGCCGACGGAGACAGGGAGGGGGCGACCGGCAGTCGGGGGAGATGGGGCTAGGGAGGGGGCCTGTCGGCAGTCGAAGGAGATGGGGTCGGGGACAGGGCCGCTAGCAGCTGGGAGAGATGAGGCCAGGGAGGGTGTCGGTCGATGGAGACTGGGCCAGGGAGGGGGCGATAGGGGGAGATGGGGTTCGGGAGGGTGTCGGCCAGTGGAGACGGGGCCTGAGAGTGGGCGACCAGGGGAGATGGGGTCGGAGGAGATGGGGCTGGAAAAATTATTTGATTAATTATTTAATTAATTATATTTATTACATAAATTTTTTAGTATTACTGTTAAAATTATTTAATTATTTGATTAATTATTTTTTCACTAACACAATGCATATTACTGTTACTTACTATAATTCAATTATTTTATACACTGTTTTGTATGCTTTTATTTATTATAATTAAATATAAAAAATATTTTTATTTTAGAGAAAACTCTATTAAAATTTTTGATAAAAAAAATTTAATACAGAGTTATTCTTTTTTAATAAATTAGAAATCCATCTTCGAATGCATGTTTAGAGATGGTAGTTAAATTGCATTGAGCCGTAGATTTTCGTTTAAGAGTCGATCTTCATCGAGATCGACTCTTGGATATTCTGTATTCGGATTTTTTAAAAAAGTAATAATCTTATTATTGTTAATAGTTGATATTTTATTTTATTATATAGTATTCAGTAGTTATCTGTCCATTGTTCTTCGGGTATATGATGGATAGGGTGCATAGGCACCATATTTACATCGTATACTTGGAGAACCTGTTGAAAAATATGTCCCAAAAGCCAATCGTCAAGCTGTTGATGGTTGAGCAACTAAGTATTGTAATTGATTTATTAATAAATAAAATATATTTTTGATATTTTCATCATAAGTTTTCATCTTCTAATGAACTCCGTTGTTATGATGAAGTCCTTATGACTATTTAAATTTGATAAAGAGAGAATTTATCGATTAGTCCTTAAAATTATTCACGACCAAATGATAGGCTGTTAATAAGGACGACAGCTTCTATCGAGCATAGGTCGCTGTAGGCCATATGGGTTGGTTATCCTCTTAATCAAGGAGTGTGGAGACACTGGTATAGCATACAGGTGAGATGTAAGGGTACATCATCATTGAACGTGACCAACTTCAGAGTATTCTGCTGTCGAGAATATCTCTGATGGGATATAGGTATAAGTGTCTTTTAGACTTGAGATCACCTCAATGACTTGCAAAAAACTCACTGTGCTTTGGTACTGAACTAACTAAATTTTTAATTCAGTGACGGAAGGCTTCTGGACACAGTCAAGTACTTGCGAAGTCAGAGTGTGATCGAGATGTGATTGACCACTCTAAGAGTTGGAGAAGAATGAGTCATTGTATTTCAATTTAGTAAAATCTTGACCAGGGTAATCCATCAGATGGATTTGATATTTTGAAATATAATGTGGACAACCTGATCAGAGTTGACAGTTGAACTCTGAGGTGTCCTATGATCATTTTGGTCAAGGGGATGAATTATATGAAAACTATATCCACATGGGTTCTAAGGATGTTGTTCTACAAATTCGACCTATCCGACCGTCGGGTATCATTGCTAGATGGTCACTTTGATTGGTACAGAAATTTGTTCCTGTGCTACCAGCTTAGGTTCGGACCTATGAGGTCATACATATTAGAGTTCACGATCCGATCAAATGGTTGATCAATGATGAAGAATCATTCTAGGGTTAAACGATCAATATGATTGACATTTAACCTAGTGCAAGAAGTGTTGCAAAAGGATCGATTAGCAATTCGATTACTAATTGCCTTAATTTGATTAAGCCAATGAGTTGAGATTAAATCTAGTTGAATATAATTTAATTAAATTTAGTTTGGACTTGATTGGATCAAGTCCAATTGATTTATTGGATAAAACAAGTACAAGAAAAACTAGTCCTAGTTCAATTAGGACTTAGGTCAACCTAATTTTTAATTTGATTAAAAAATTAAAATAGATTTAAATCTAATTTATTATGATTAAATTAGATTATTAATAGGGTTAAGATCTATTTTAATTGGGTTGATCTAATTTTAGTTTGATTTGGTTTGAAAAATCAAATTAAAATAATTCATAAGATAGAATCCTAGTAAGACTAGGATTCTACCTTGCGCCACATAAGCCCCCCATGCCCTCTCTCTTATTCCATGCCAATTCTCTCTTATTTTGTGTGACAAAAATCCTCTCCCATGTCTTCACCATGCCCAAAAGGTTTCCTCTCTTCTTTCTTATATGGAAGATGGTTGTGGATCAAATCAAAGTAGGAATAAGTTTAGATTTCAAATTCTATGAGATAGAGTTTTAGAAATTCAAAACTCTTTCCTTTTTGCATCAATTTTATCCAAATTTTTTTTGAGATTTTCACGGCTTTTATGGCACTTGATAGGTGCCTTTTGCTATTGGTCCATGCATAAAAAGAAGGAGGGGGCACCCAAGAGTTGGGCACCCCTTATCTTGTCATGTTTGGATAAACTTTGACTAGGTATTTGACCTAGATAAGGACTCTATCATATCTCTCTATATAAAATAATTTTTTTTATAAAATTTTCATAAAAAATAGATCAAAGAGAGAGTTTTGGGGCATCCAAAAATTAGAGAGAAAGAAGGTTGGGACGTGAAGATATAATAGACACAAGATAGGATGTCTAGAGAGAGCAAAGAGAAGAAGAAGAGGGTCTTCTTCTAGGTTTGTTGTGTTCATCTCTTCCCTTCCTTCATCTTGAATTTTCTGAGAGCATCTCAGATCTGAAACTCCTCCTCCTACTTTTCATCTTTAAAAGAGTTCAAATCAAGAAGAAGAAAGTACCAGATCAACCACTGAAGAAGGATCAGCGCAGTACTAGCATACTGTGCTGATTTTTTAGAGCAGGACTTCTGATCGAGATTCGTGGGCTTGTGTGGATGACTCCTAGAGGCCGGACGCATGTACAGCTTGCAACATCATCCTCAAGCCTGGATCAATAAGATTATAACATCTAACTTGCAAGATAATAGATCTGATCTATTGTTTATTACATATATTAGATGTAGTATAGAAACATGTTGATATGATCAACATGTAGTTCATTCTCTATATATTTTAATTTTTGATTTAATATCATGTAATAATCATATAATAAAATCTTAGATCTAAAAATTTTTTAATTTTATAAAATAAATTTTAATTTATTTTAGTCTTTCGCTGTATGATCTTGAAAAAGTTTCAAGATCTAATTCTGAAATCCTAGATTTGGTTCCTTCAGAACCATGGAGAGATACTGTCAAAATTTTCATAAAAATGATATAAAATATTCATTAATAACAATAATAAGATTATTACTTTTCTAAAAGAGATAAGGTCACATCTATTGTAATGATTTGAAATGGATAGGATCATATATTTTTACTTTATTAAATTGATGGATATATATTTTATATGCTACTGTTCAGTTTGTATTTTTTAATATATATTATTTTATATAAAGTGATCCATATCTGGATCCAGATCAGAATTTTGGCCAAAATTCGGATCATGATTCAGTCCGAAATTCAGATTGAAATCCAGAATACCATTGAACCTTTTTTTGGTTGTTAATAATTTGGTGTTTGTTGTTAGATGGATATCAACAAAAATTGGATGAATGCTCGAGATATTTTTTTGCCTGAATATCGAAAAGAAGTTCGAGATTTTATTGAGTTTGTATGGTATAAGGTTGACAGTGCTAGTCGGATAAAGTGTCCATGCAAGAGATGTGTCAATATGATATATCATCACATAATACTTGTTGAGGAGCATCTGCTACATTATGGTATAGATAAAAAGTATACTTATTTGATATGATATGAGGAGGGTGATCCGAATGAAGTGGTGCACGGCGATGACGATACTGAAGATGATAGTGATACTGTTGGACCTGTCGAACATAGTGGTATAGAAGAATTATTAGATGATTTATATTAGAGTGCTTGTTCAAATATACTCATGAGTACTACTGCATCTAAAAATAATTCTGACCATGAACATAATATCCGGCTTGAGGTAGAAGAAACTTCTGAGCAGTTTACAAAGCTTGTAAGAGATACACGAGAGCCACTCTATCCAAATTGTATAAAGTTTTTCAAGTTAGAGTTTTTAATAAAATTGCTTCATATTAAAATTGTAAATGAATGGAGTCAAAAGTTATTTGATCAAATTTTGACATTGATTAAAGTAGCTCTTTCTGATGGAGAGAGACTTCCGAAATCATATTCTGAAGCAAAAATATACATGTGAGAATTGAGACTTGGCTATATTTCTATACATGCCTGTAAATATGACTGTATATTATTTTATAAGGATAACGAATAGGCAACTGAACATCCAAAATATGGTGAGTCTAAATACAAAACTGATAATAGGAAAGCAAAGAAGATACCTCAAAAGATTTTGAGATATTTTTCACTGATTTTAAGACTTCAAAGGTTGTATATATCCACAAAGACAGCTGAAAAAATAAGATGGCATTATGAGAAGCGAGTTCCAGAGAAGAATATACTTAGCCATCTGGTCAACTCTTTAGTGTGGAAAGACTTCGATGTAAAGTATCCACACTTTGCGAGTGACTTGCGTAATATCCGGCTTGGTCTAGTGACAGATGGATTTAATTCCTTTGGCAATCTGAGTACCTCTTCCAGTATGTGGCTTGTGATGCTAGTTGTATATAATGTGTCATCTTGAAAGTATATGAAAGAATCATTTATTTTTATGTCATTGTTGATTTCGGATCCGAAAGCACAATGTAATGAAATTGATGTATATCTACGACCTTTAATCAATGATCTAAAGGAGCTATGAAAAAATGAGGTATAGACATATGATTCTGTGAGTCAAAGTAATTTTAAGTTGTATGCTTCGATTCTATGAATCATAAATGATTTTTCTACATATGAAAACTTATCTGAAAGGAGCACCAAAGGATATCTTGCATGTCCAATATGCAATAGAGATGCATCCTCCTTATATTTAAAGCACGGATGAAAAATATGTTTCATGGGTCATTAGCAGTTTCTCTCTGATAATCATTTTTGAAGGACCCATTATAACCAATATTTTGATGGTAAGTCCGACCGACGTCCGCCACTTAAGGAGTTAAGTGGAGCAAAAATTTTAGAACAACTTGAAGTTATTGAAAACATCTAATTTAAAAAAATATCAGGTACTCGCAAATGAAAGCATACTAAAGCTGAGCTGAATTAGACGAAGCGAAGCATCTTTTTCAAACTACCGTATTGGAAGCAGCTACTACTTCATCATAATCTGGATGTAATGTATATTGAAAAAAATATTTATGATAATATCATCGGTACTGTATTGAACATCTCAAAAAAAATAAAAGATGATACAAAAGCTCGCTTTCATTTACAAAAAATGAGAATCCGATTGGAGTTGCATTTAATTTATCGAGATGAGAAATTTTTTATACCACCTGCATGTTATTCGCTGTTTGGTGAGGAAAAAAAAATTCTGTGGATGGTTCAAAATCGTAAAGTTTTCTGATGCATATGCTTCTAACGTATCACGGTATGTTGAGAACAACGATGGCAATATCTCTGGCATGAAAAGTCATGACTCCCATATGATGATACAATGTTTACTTCTTGTGATCATGCGTGGCTATTTGGGTGGTGATATTTCAACTGCATTGATTGAGCTAGGAGTGTTCTTTCGAGAACTGTGTTGTCAAAAATTAAAGATTAACTTACTTGAAAGATCTGAGAAGGATATCGTACTCATTCTTTGTAAGTTAGAAAAATTTTTTCTACCATCACTTTTTGATGTTATGGTGCATCTGGCTATTCATCTTTCAAAGGAAGCTCTTTTGGTCGGATCGATATATTATTGATGGATGTATCCTATTGAAAGATAAAAAAATTATACGTACTTTATCATATCAATTATAAGATATAAATATATTTCTAAAATTTAAATTTATTTTTATTTATAGATTCTTTTATATCTTAAAAAAATATGTGCGTAATAAAGTAAGATCTGAAAGGTCTATAGCGGAAGCATATATAGCTATGGAGTGTGTCACATTCTGCTGGATATATCTTGACAATATCGAAATGAGGTTCAATCGTATAGATTGTAATGCAGACCATGAAAGGGGTGACAATGAATCGACGTTGTCTATATTTAAACAAATGGTTTGATCTATTGGTGCAAGAGGATATGAATTTATGGACGTGAACGAGCTATCTAAGGTATACTTTTACGTTCTAAATAATTATGAAGAAATTGAAGATTTTATTAAGTAAGTACCATCTTAGCATACTATTTAATGTTTTAAGTAATTTTTTTATGTCAATGTAAAATTAAAAATCATAACTTGTTGTAGTGAGCACAAGAGTATACTATGTAGAGAGAATAATACAGATGCTGATGTTCGACATAGGAGAGAATTTATAAAATAATTTGGTAATCTTGTAAGTTGTATTAGTGATACGTTATTTATTTAATTATAAATAATATTATTTGAACCAACATAATTTTTTATGTTATAGTATAGATCAAACATAAGTATTTCAATAAAGAAGTGGATGCGATCGATGAGTTGTATGATTTAGTATGTGGTTTCGATCGAAGGATTAATCACTACGTATTCTGTATCATTGAAGAAATGAGATTTCATACAAGGGAGCTCAAGATGCAACGACGAATCTAGAATAGTGAGATTACTACAATAGGATATGAAGGAGAAGAAGAGATTGAATATTATGGTGTATTGGTAGATATCATAGAACTGAAGTATGGATTCAGTAATTCTATATTTTTATTTCAGTATGAATGGTGGGATATTAGTAATAAAAAAATCAGTATTCATATCGATTCATACTTTATCAATATAAATTTTGTACGAATATGGTACTAGAATGAGCCGTATATATTAGCAACTCAAGCGAAACAAGTAAAATATTTGAAAGATCTAAAGTATCGAAGTAATTGGCATATTGTATAAAAAATAATATCTAGAGGCGTATATGACATACCAACTCGATTAGAGATGAATGAAAATTCAGATTTATATGAAGAAGAAACTTTTCAGTAAGAAGAACAAACATTGACCGAGCTTTTTGTTGATGAAGAACTTGTAATGCACATATACCGTCCAACAAAATTGAAGCTAATCATGTATTTAATCTTGATGAGTCGGAAGGCGATGATCAGTTGATAAATGATGATGAGATAGAAGACGACACATATATCGATTATTGTGATTCGGAGGAGGATCTACACATAGAGGAAGATACGAATATTGATGAGTAGATCTATATTATTCGTTCAATCTTCTCTTGCAATAATGGTATGCGATATAATTGTATTCATCAGAATATAATTATTTATTATTATTATTATTATTTAATATTATATTTATTTATATGTCAATTACTACAAATATGGCACCAAGAGACAGAATACGACGTTCACATTCACAGTCTATCCCGGAGGTTGAGGCACCTTCACCGATCTCTGTTGCCGTACCGACTTTATTGTTAGAGGGTCTTGCACTGATAGATCCCAGTGAGGTGGGTCCCAATGAGGCGGATCCGAGTGGGATAGGTTTGAGTGGTATTATTATACTTTTTGTATAATAAAATTTGATTTTTTTATTTGGATAGCTATTATACTAATAATTTATTTATTGTTGTTTCAAGTCAGTCTTCATCTATAGTGAGGTGAGGGCAAGATCTATCGAAGAACCTCGTTCTAGAGCGTTGGAGATGCGAGCACCCGGGACAGCATCTCCATATCGAGATATCAGTTGGCTACACCAGGCCCATTAGGGGATGGTGCGAGCTGTGACAAACTGAGCTGGGCATCATATGTCGCAGCTATGCCCCCGTGATGCTCTTCGATTGGTGTCACATTCTATCGGCTTAAAGAGAGTTTTGTATACCCACTTACAAGTAAAATAAATTATATTATAAATATTTAATTTACATCATATTTTTTTAATATTTGTTATTTACAGGATGTATTCGACATCATTGATTTTGAGGAGGATCATGTGAGGCAAGCCATGGACACTCATTTATCATTGCATTTCAAGGATTATCGCCATCACATGCATCAGCATTAGTACCATATGGTGCAGGATCATGGAGAGGAGGCAGTGCGACAGCAGCCCTATGACAGCATCACTATGGATGACTAAATTGTTATATGTAGGCATTACGAGGATCTGACATATCAGGTTACACATCTAAATTTTTTTTAGAGTTTAATGATTGAATCATTTATTCTTAAATTAAATTTATTATCTACTAATTTGACTAGTAACTGTACAGAGAAGATGTATCCAGAACATCATGAATCGAGCGAAACAGACCATACCGCATTATGTGGATTATAAGTCGTTCGCTCATCACATGGAGCACATGGTAGGTAAGTTTTAATTTTTAATTAGTATATAATTTTTTAGTTATTTAAAATTTTTTTAATTAATTTTTAAATTACAAAGAGATGCTAAGAGTGACGAGCTTCTTGGTAGAATCGATATCTACAAGCGGACCCACCAACAACAGTTAGGAGAGTGGATGATGGAGAGCCAGAAGCTCTTTGTAAGTTTTTTCAATTATTTTTTCATTCGCAGTCTGATTTTTATTATAAAATTAAAATGGCTATAACTTTAATTTTTAGGACTGTATGATAGACATGAGATCCCAGCCTACTCTTGAGGGCTCGACCGCACCCACAGATGATGAGATCTGTGATCAGGTGCTTGATTTGAGATCCTGTTATGTTAGGAGTTTAGGGTATAGGATCACTGCTCCCTCATCCTCACGCTCATCTACGGCTGACATCTATTCTGCGTGAAAGACTCGATTGATGGAGGTACAGAGACAGGCTGTCATAGATCGACAACAGGCTGAGTAGCGAGCTCAGGAGTTGGTTGCACGCGTCGACGAGTATCAGCAGCTTCAGATTCAGATGATGGAGTGGATGGTGCAGATGGAGTAGATGATACAGCTGATGAGACAGCAGCAAGCCAGTCCGAGCTCTTTCGAGCGCTTCTCTTCCCCAACTCATTCTCTAAATGCCGACACTTGACGGCTTCTTCATGTACTTTTTTATTTTTATTTCAAATCTATTATAATTTTAATTTAATATAATAAAATAATAAAATTTATTTATCTATTTATTATATAAATTTTTTATTTTTATTTTTTTAATTTATAAAAAATATTATAGATATAAATTAAAAATATATATTCATAAATTATTTTTTTAAAAAAATATGTTTAAATTATTAGCAACAGAATTATTTTTGACAAAATATTAGTTGCCAAAAATATTTTAGTATCATAATTTATTTTTTTAATAAATATAAAATTATTAAAATTTTATATATAATTAATAGCAATGAAAAATTATTCATCACAAATAATTATTAGCGATGGAAAGTTTCATCAAAAATTATTGTATTTATGATATAAATTTTTCATCATTAATATTATTTAAATTTAATTTTTAAAAAAAATATTATTAAATTAATAGCGATGAAAATTTTTTTTATAAAAATAATTATTTGCAATGCAAATTTTTCATCACTAAAAATTTTTAAATATTTTATTTCAAAAAAATTTTAATTAAATTAATAGTGATGAAAAAATTTTTATCGTTATTAATTTTTTATTTATTAGCAATGTTATAATTCATCATAAATATTTTTTTATGATTAAAATTTTTCATCAAAATTTTTTAACAATAAAAATTATTCATCGTAAATAAATATTATTATCGATAAAATATTTTTTTCATCATAAAATATTATCAATGATGTGATTATTTGTGATGAAAAATTAACAACGAAATTTTCGTTGCTAATAACTATTAGCGACGAAAATAGGTTGTTAGCGATGAAAAATTTTCATCGCAAAAACTTTCTTTTTTTATAGTGTTTTATGGGTTTTCCGACAAACCCGACGGCCGGTAGGGGGTGTACGATGCCATGAAAAGGAGAAGAGGGAAGAGAGGAAGGAGGGCTAAGGCTTACCTCCACACTGATGAGGTCTTCGGTGAAAATTTGAGACAAACACAATGAGAGTGTTTGCGGCTTCAATGGAAGAATCTGAGGAGAAAGGAGAAGAAAAAATCAATGCTCGCCGTAGCCGACCATGGAGGAGGGAAGAGGGGTTTTATATAGGGCGGAGGGGAGGTCGAATCCTTTTCGGATTTGACTTCCTCTCTCATTTGCTCTCGTGGAAGAAGACTCCCAATGGGAGTCTTCAATATTCTTTTTTTTTTGTTTTATTTTTTTTTTCTTTTCTATGCCCTAAGATTTATGTAAGGGGTGGGATTTTAGGGTTGGATATCACTTTCTATCCTCTTTAAAAATAGTTTCATCCTCAAAACTTGACATACCTTTATTTTTAAATAAATGAGGATACTTTATCTTCATATTATCTTTATCAGACTTTAGATTAGTTTTCATCAATCTTAGTTTTCTTATGATATAATTCTTAAATAAAATATTGGTGAGAATAACTTTTCTTAAGTGAAGAGATCACATATAGTAATTTATTCAATTCTTTGAATATGTAGTTAAACTTGGAAGACACAAAAGAATAATAAAATTATAATCAAACAACACATGGGCATCCATGGGTTAACTAGAATCATACCTGTAATGACTTGATCACCTGTATTGGCATTCTGTTCAATCAAAGCAAATACTCGTGCATTCTCTTTTTGGTTCTGATCAGAGAGTTTGGTGGACTTAAGAGTTATTCTTTTTATTAAAACAATCTTGTGCCAAATGTCCCTTCTTACCGCACTCAAAGCACATTTCAAGTTTCTTATAACAAGTCCCACTATGATTTCTACTGCAGTACTCACAAGTCCCGATTCCTTTCTTCTTATTACAGTGGTTCTCTAAGTTGTCATGTTGGTCATTTTAAGTCCCAGTTGGTCTAGACCTCTTCCTATTTTTTCTTTCTTGCTCCGATCTTTTAATATCTGATTCAACTTTCAAAGCTTATTCTAGTACATCCTTATAGCTATTAAAAAAATGAGAGGATAAACGAGAGCAAATTTTATATCCTAGACTATGCTCAAATCTATTTGCTTTGCTTTTTTCAGACTCTATAAGTTAGGGGCAAAATCGATCTAACTCATTGAATTTGTTTGCATACTCCAATACTGTCATATCATCTTTTTGCCTCAAATTCAAGAACTCATTTTCTTTTACTAATCTCACTGACTCAGAAAAATACTAATCATAAAATCTCTTTCTGAACTCCTCTCATATCAATTGATTATCATTATTTTCATATGTAGTCTTTATTGCAGTCCACCAAAACTCAGCATTTTCTTTTAGCATAGGAATGGCTAACCTAACCTTCACATCCTCAGGATACTATAGTGCATCAAACATCTTTTTCATTTTTCGAATCCATGTTTCTGCAACCAGAGGGTCAGATCCACCCTCAAACAGTGATGGATTAAGCCTTCTAAATCTCTTATAATATGACTCTAAAGATGGTGTAGATTGAGGAGCGACTTGTGTCTGTTGTTGTTGAATAAGCTGGGCTACTACTTGGCACACCCCAGCAATGTCTGTCTTAATGGTCGGTGCATTAGGGGCCTACTCAACCGATTGGCTAACATTTTTTCTTATAGCCCTTGGCCTACTCAACCGATTGGCAGGATTTGTCGAGACTTCATTCTCTCTATTGCTCATTATCACCTAGATAAAAAAATACTAACATTAATTAACTTAAATGAGTAATGGAAACTCTAAGAAAACTTGTCTATTCTTATTTAGTTAAATATGATCTAGCAAAATGAGACCTATCTACCCATTGCTAGATTTTAAGTTTACCCATGATCAAACCTATTGCTCTGATATCATTAAATATCACACCCCAAATCTAGGACATAACACAACCATGCCACCGAAAGATGGGGCCCACGATAATATGAAGTCAATCAATCATAATTAGCTAAAATCTATCAAAAATAAGTTATAACAAAAAATTTAATTCCATTATTCATCAAGTAAATAAACTAATATTGGGTCAAAGTGACTAAATCTAAAACATAATACGAAACCCATATATCAAAATTTATCAGTAGTTGATTACAAGCCCATAATAATCCTATAAATTCAATTTCAACTATAAATCTCTATGCTTACTGGTGTAGACCCTCTAGCTTAGATCATCATTGTTTCCTAACAGAAAAAGAAAAAGAAAAAGATATGAGCTATACCAGCTCAGTAAGTAAACCTTACACTATCCTACCCGGATCAAGCATAAGTTTATACATGCATCAATAAATCATTTAGAGAAGATGATTATCATTGAAACATAAAATTTTCATAATAACAATATATCATAAATTAATAATGCTCTTGTATGTACATAAATCATGTAATTTACATAAACATAGTTTTCAATGCATAACATAAACAAATTCATAAATTATGTCAACTTCGTATATAAAGTCATAAATCATTTGTCATTCTTTTCATATCATGATTCTTAATAATTCTCTTAGACTAAATACTAAGATCACTATTATACCCGTGACAGAGCCATAATCATGTACCAACTACTATTACCCATTGGCAGGGTCGTATACCAATTACTATTATCCGTTGGCAGGATCGTATATCAATTACTATTACCCACTGGCAAAGTTATATGTCAATTACTATTACCCACTGGCAGGGTCATATATAGCTATTTGAGAGCTTTTTTTATGTTTCTTAAGATAAGCATTTTTAAATCATATTTCATCAAATCATATTTTCTTAAATCATACACAAATAAGATACTAGATAATTTTATAAAATTTATAATCCATAAATAATCTTTAATAGTAAAATAATCGTGAAATCATTCCTTTTATAACCAGACATAAATTTCATAAATATGAAGTTCATATTTTATAAAAAAAATTATTCATATTAAAATATTTATAAATCACTATTTTATGGTAAATCATAAATTTCACAATGCATATGCTCGATCTTTATTTTATGAAAATATAGAATAATTCTTTTCTTGATAAAATAATCAATAATTTCAAAAGTAAGTAAGAAATGTCAGGATTACTTATCTTTTTCGTCCTAGCCCTTCAAACTTTGATAAATAAATTTATCAAACCTATTTAATATATTAAAAACATCATTAATTTTTATTTATTAATTCAATAATAAAGAAAGAATACTATAAATTGGGTGGCCAGTTCGACTGGCAGTCTAGATGTTGAGATAATTTGGGATCTTTCTAACCAAGAGTCAAATATAAGTGACTCGATCAAAGAATCATGAAGCATGAAGTGGAATCAAGGTCAAGATCAATCAATAGGTTCATCAATAGTAGGTTTTAAGGGTATTTGACATGATCGAGGTAAGGTCCGATATCTTGCATGGATATTAAAGTAGTTTTCGACTACTTTGGGTACATCATCTGAAGTTCATACGAGGATCCATGAATTAGATGGAGAGAGAATAAAGGAAGAAAAATCCTAGAGAGAATGAGAGAGAGAAAACAAGAGAGGAGAGAGAAAAATCTTTTTTTCTCTCTTTTTTTTTCTTTTCTTTTTTTCTTCTTCTTTTTTCTTTTTATGGGTTTTCCAGCAAATCCGACGGCCAGCGAGGGGTGCATGATGCCATGGAAAGGAGGGGAGGGAAGAGAGGAAGGAGAGCCGAGGATTACCTCCATCACCAGTGAAGTCTTTGACGAGAATTTGAGGCAAACACGGTGAGAGCATCCACGGCTTCAATGAAAAATTCGAGGAAAAGGAGAAGAAAAAATCGATGCTCGTCGTGGCCGACCATAGAGGAGGAAAGAGGGGTTTTATATAGGACGGAGGGAAGGCCGAATCCTTCTCGGATTTGACTCCTCTTCGATTTGCTCTCGTGGAAGAAGACTCCCAATGGGAGTCTTCAATATTCTTTTTTTTTCTATTTTATTTTATTTTTTGTTTTCTTTTTCATGCCCTAATATTTGTGCAAGGGAGTGGGATTTTAGGGATGGATATCACAGGTCCTACCTTTAAGACTAGCCAGCAAGCTTGACAGAGTGGTTTCATCTACTCAATCTGCATTCGTTCGAAGAAGAACCATTGTAGATAATTTTGCAATTCGAGGAAGAACCATTGTAGATAATTTTGCAACGGCAAATGAGATCATTTCTCGAGCTAATAGGTCCAAACAGAAAGAAATCATCTATAAGTTATGTTGGGAATAAAATACCCTCCGGCCAAAGTTTGTAAAAGACCGACCCTTCCAGCGCTTTTCCAGCTTCCGACCTTGTGTAGCATCTCTCTGAACCCCCTCGACCATCCGAGCTTCCAGACTTCTCCGACAATGAGCTTCTCCATCCATCTACCGGGCCGCTCCAAAGGCTCTCTAGGCCTCACTATCAACCGACCTTCTACAGTGATCAACTATTCTCCAGACTTCTTCCGGACTTTGTCAATATCCGAGCTTCTTCGACAACGAGATTTCTATAGTAATCAGACTCCATCTAAGTTTTTACGACGGTTGACCGCCTTCAGGATTCTAATCGGACTCCTGCGAGAGCCGAACTTCTATTACGAGTGGTCTACTCATAACTTCTACTACGAGCGGTCTACTCCGAACTTCCACTACGAGCGGTCTACTCCGAATTTCTACAGCGGGCGGTCTACCCCGGATCTCTACTGTAAACAAATTCCATTCGAGCCTCTACTGTAAACACATTTCTTCCGAACTTCTATTACAGGTAGACTTCAGCCGAGTTTCTTCGTAGTCGGATCCCAAACGAGCTTCTACAATGGGACAGGACCCACCGGCCAGGTCGCTACTTCGAGCTCCCACGACAACCGATCTTCGATCGAGCTTCTACAATAAGCGATCTCCTTTCAGCCTTCTACAAGAATCAGACTCCGTCCGAACTTCCATAGCGGATGGATATCGGACGAGCTTCTACGACGGACGGACTCCGGCAATTGGATTTCTACAGCGACAGATCGCCTCCGATGTCTACCGAACCTCTCCGACACCATCTGAAGTCCACCGCCGGCTGACCCTCCGCCAGATTCTTCATGAAACCGGACTTCTCCGACGGATCATCTTCAGACGAGCTTCCACATCAGGCGAATCCCAGACGGACTTCTCTAGCAATCGGATTCCTACCGGACTTCACCAACGGAAAGTCTCCATCCGAGCTTCTATAGCAGATGACTCCCACCTGTAGTATCAGTGCCTAAGGTATTCGATAACAGTAAACTCGTCAGCAGCTTTGGAAACATCCGAACTTCTCCTAGATCGACGGGATAGAGAGCCATTCCACTCCATCAGATGTCCCAGCCGAGCTCCAGCCGACAGATCCGAATTCTCTGGCAAGTCACGACAATGGCCACTACTCTGCTCCATTCTCTGCGACGGATTCTGTGTGGCACCACTCCTCTCTGGCAAGTCGCGACAACGGACACCACTCCACTCTCCGGGCTCTACCACTCCCTGGCAAGTCGCGATAATGGACACCACTCCACTCTCCGTAACAAACTCCACGTGGCCCTGAACGACCCCTGACGCCACTACTCTCCGTAACAAACTCCGCGCGGCTCTGAACAGTCCACTACCAGACAGTTACAGATGTCGCTGTCAATCAGTTACACTCTCCGTCTATAAAAAGGGACCCCGAGATACATTCTTCTCTAAGCTCAAAAACTTTATCCCAAAACTCTGCTAAAATTTCTACTCAAGCACTCCATTTCTGTTGAGGCAGAGTACTGACTTGAGCATCGGAGGGTCTTGCCGGAGCACTCCCAACTCCGGTTTAGACTTCTCTTGCAGGTTCCGACGGCGACCGCGGTCATCTCAACTCCAGCAACTCCGATTTCGATGGAATTCTGCACCAACAAGTTGGATTTCAAGAAGATGTTCAATAATGTGGTGTGGCCTTTCCTTCTTAACCTCCTATATGCAAAAGGATTCGGTGATAGGCGGTGTCGATGGATTTTGGACATTGTTTCTACTACTAAATCCTCTATTGTGATCAATGGATTTCTGGGGAAATCATTCAGACATCACAAGGGATACGACAAGTAGATCTTTTGTCGCCTCAGCTATTCATCCTTATTGTAGATGCATTAAATCGAATTTTTAAAGTGACAGCAAATCATCAAATGATTGAAGGCATCAGCACTCGTGTGATCTGGGCATTTCTAAAATCTATAATTTACGGATGACACACTCATTTTTTGTGGTGCGCTGTCATTTCGCCAACTACAATTTTTTGGATGTCTAACTTTGTATTGCCATCCAACATCATTAAAAGGATCGACAACCTCGCCGTGCATTCTTGTGGAGTAGGGAGGAAAAGTACAAAGGTAGGAGGTGCTTGTTAAACTAGTTCTCAGTCTGCCGACCTAGAAAATTTGAAGGTATGAAAATTATTAATTTCAAAATATTTAATCAGGTAACATATTGTAAATGATGGTGGAAGCTATTCTCGGACGTGCCTAAGCCCTAAAGTATGTTAGTGAAAGCTGGTTACCATCAAGATCAATCAATATCATTGAACATGCTGCGCGTGCAATAGTTATCGAAGTTTGGAAAAATGTCTAGATGGTAAAATGATTATTTTAGTCGTTAGTGAATTTTCATATTGGAAATGGTCTGCACATCTTATTCTGGAATGATTCTTGGCTATTCGTTCATCCTCTGAAAAAGCGGTTCTCATGGAGATACATTCTTTTAACTAATCATGACATCTCTGTAGCAAAGACATACAATCTCTATAAGGACAATGAGACCTTGCCTCTCACAATGTTACTGAATGCTTATCCATATCACCAGAAGCTGGGGCAGGATTTCTCAGCAGTTGAGATTTCTAACCAACCGAACACCATCGAATGGAGATAGTTTCTCAGTGAAAATGTTTTCAACAAAACATTGCTACCAATTCCTTCTTGATGGTGGTGTAAGACCAAATTTTAGCAGAGTAGTTTGGAAAATCAGGATACTAGAGAAAATCAAATTCTTCCTTCATCTCAATTTTTATGGCAAAATTCTTATTAAGAGCAACCTCGCTAAGCGAGGGTGGAAAGAAAAGGACAGCTGCACCCTATGTGATTCGAGCCAAGAGACGACAGATCACCTATTTCTCCAACATCCCTTTTTAAGGAAAATCTGGTCATTACTTCTAGGAGATCTTCACCTAAAGGATCTACGAGTATCTCAAATAGCATTCTGGAACATTTAGAGGTTGGAAGACCCCATGCGCCTCTTTGAGAAAGGATTAGATACTCTATCGGCCACGGGACTATGGAGTTTATGAAAGGAATGAAACAAACGATGCCTTGAATATCATGCTTATCTTTCAAACTCAATGGCCCAACAAACTGTAAGGCTATTTATCGCTTGGACTGAATACATCAATGGAGCTGACGCGGTACCCATTCAATTAGTCAGAAGTTCTATCAACAAATTTCTTAACAAAGCTTACTGCAACTTCTATCAACAGAGTGACTGAAATCCGACTACAAACCCAATGTAGATCGCGAGGTACATGCTTGGTGCCGAGTCTAGAGATAGCAGTAGTTTCATAAGGTTGGATCCTTATAGAGTATATACCATGTATTCTATAATGACTGCAACAAGGAACCGTAGGCAAATCCCTTCCATTTGTTGATGTTGAATAGGAAACCAGCACCATCTATTTACTATACATATATAAATATTGTAACTCTTATCTAAACTAATATGATACTTCCTGGGTTAGGTTTTCCCTAACTTATTTGCATCAAAAAAAAAAATAATATAGTATGATATATATTATAATATATCTCATGATGTACCCTATTATATGAAATATATATTATAGAGTAAATTATAATGACCTCCTTCAAAATTTGAGATAATTACAGATTCTCACCCAACGTTTTAGAAATATACGTTCTACTACTTAATTTTTACCATATACATGACATGTAACCCCCTACAAATATTTTTCTGTTAAATAAACTACCAATTTATTTGATAATTTTTACTAACATCATCATTATCTAATCTATTTGAATCTCAAAATATTTTATATTTTTTAAATTTAAAATTTAAAATTTTTATATTTGACCAGAAGATTGTGTATATTTTCGAAATATTGAGTGGGATCATGTAATTATCTCAAACCTCGAGAAAGATCAGGATAATTTACTTTATATTATATTATATTAAAATATATTATTATTACATGATAATTATGTTATATTATATTATTATATATTATATTATATATTATTTTATAATATAATAATAGAATATATTATATTATTAGATTATTATTATAAGGTTAAATGTACTTTAAGAATAATAAAAATTATTTTTCGACTAATGGGAACAAGACTAACCCATCTTAGATGGATAACGCTTTTCATCTATTTCATGAGTAAATAATACCTATAAAAAAATAATATATCCATCTAAAAAAGCATAAGAAAATAGGTAGTTGGTCAATAAAAAAATTGAACAATTTATCCATGATATTTGTCCATCAAAGAAAAGACCATTTACATAAATAAAATTCAATATGAGGATGATAAAGCTAGGTTGGGTTAAATATAAATCCAACACTATCGATTAAACAAGTTAAATAAGTTGAGCCAAATTACCTATTTATCAAACATCATGAACTCAGGTTTCAAAACTGAATCTATTTAATAAACAAGTTTGATTCAGATTTAAAATTAATAACTCAATCCAAAACTGATCCATCTTGTTTATGATCCAATCCGATCCAGTTGCCACCCCTACCTCGACCTCTCCCTTTTGTTGCACTCCCTTTTGTTGCACACCGAAGTTGCAAGCCACCTCATGGTATAGCCCTGCAACATGGAACAGCCATACACTAAACCTATAGACAACCTGCATCACATTTAGCATAACACAATATGGGAACATAGATACTTTATACGTAGGTTGCATCAAACGGCACAACAAAATTTGAAAGGTATGCACATCAAGGTAGCTCTCAAACGCAAGAAATTTTACAACTGAACTATCTTGGATGAGAAACTTATAGGCTTATAGCCAAATAAGTGAAGAATTATTTTGCAAGAGACAAATAACTTGTTAAAGGTCCTGATTTTGTCTTTCCATTTTTCAGATTTGCGCTATTTGTTTGAGCAGTAGTTAGTCACATGACATCAACCATACTAAACTGACCATATTCAGATTCTCACCTAGAGTTTCATATAACCCAGCTACACCGTCCCTAACAGCTAGTTTACAAGATGGGGGCCACTACCCTTGAATGGGAGACCACAGGAGTAAGTAACATACTTGACACCATCCAGAAGCACGACAACAAAGATTCGAGAGAGAGACTTCGGTGAGATCCTGGCATCACCCTCCCCATCACCAGCCTCCCTAGGATCAGCCAGCACAGAGACGACCATCGAGGAAACAGATTTGTTATCATGCAATTTGCTGCTTTCAGAAGGCTCTGCAAAGTATTCTGTATCATTGAGAGTAGTTCCAGGAAGTGGAATCGGCTCAGGATACATTATCCTCCTATTCTTCATCTTTCTTTGATGAGCAGATGAAGGTAGCTTCCCGGTAGCATTAGCAACTGAAGCATTAACAATTTTAGTGGCAGGAATGATGCCACCGGAAGTAGAGGCTGGTGAAACATCAAACTGGAATACTTCAGTGCACATGCCAGAACTCAAAACTGGACCTGCCAAAAGACACAATCACAACTCAACAACTAAGAACCGTGCAAAGGGACTGCAATGTGATACACGACCTACAGTATATGTGTCAAAAATTTCAACAAAAGGGTAGTTCTCCATGAAGCAATCAAGTTTTTCAAATACACCATTCACCATGGGAAAGTAACAAAGCATACAAAAATAACTATATTTAAAAGATAAAACAATGCACATGCGTCCCACGCACATGCAGGTGCACAGACATGGTATGTAGGTCATGTGTCTGCATGTGCCAAAACAGGCAAGGGTGTGGGAAGTTGTTTGCATGTGCAAGCACACATCTATATGCCTGTACAAAAGCACATATGCATGTCTATCTGTATGTATTTTCATTCGTATACATGCAATGTATGAAATATGGATCTGTCTGTATGAGATCATGTTTAATACCTCAAGATAAAAGCAATGATAATGCTAAAAAAAAAGACAGAAAATGCTTAATTATGGCCATGTTGCATCAACTGAACCAGACAGGGAGTGATTTATAACTGATGAAGAATTTTAATATAGTACATACTGAGCTTCCCAATTGATGAATATAGCAAAGTTTTGAACTACATGAATTGATTGACAATAAGCATGTAATAAGCATATAATACATTTGTCTCACTACAAAGTACAATCTATCAGTAGATTTGATGAATCTTTTACATACCAACTGGAAAATAATTCAATACTTTATATTCTTAAGCAATATCAGGATAAGCATATCAACAGTATAGTTACATAATTGACTTCTAATATTCATAGTCTGAAGGAATTTTGGACATAATATCATCACTTCATAATTTATGAATTAGTAACAAAACTTTGTCTGATAACTTATGGTAAGATCTTACATAACTTATTTATTTTTCACAGGATTAAACTTACTCAAGAATCATGTAATCTTTCTCCTCACATAAGAACCGTTAATAATTTTACCACAAATAATGTTGATAGATAAAGTATAATCATCTATTTAGAATTTTATATTATTCCATAATCATCTATTTATTCTTGAAAAACCTTTTTTTAATATTTTTATTTGGATAACATAGGTGAAACTAATTAAAGACATCTGACAAATAAAACTGCATTTCAATCCTAAGGAATATCCTGGTCAACACCAACGCTCAAACTCATATCCCAATCTTAGAAAATTCCCAATTATAACAGCCAAAGATACCAATGTAGAAAGCATCATACTTAAATTGCATTGCATGCTGGCATCAACAATACTTGACAAATGCTTATATTGTTGGGTATTCATTTTAAAATAGGATCAGAATACTTCCTAAATACCTTCAGGGATATGAAGGGCTTTCTTTCTTCTAACAATGAATCTTGACCTTTGAATGGTGCATTGGTAATTCCAGAGTTTGCAAGGTCAATGACATTGCATAAAGTATAGGTTGTAGTCCATGGCTTTGAATGACAGCCACATGGAGTTTATGGATGTTAATTTATAAAGTATGGACTATGTTATGATAAACCACTCTGGTTTCTAGATGACTTTTAACATATATAATTGTACATTTATCCACATAAGTGTCCAAGGCATGTAGTATTCTATTTTTCAAGATTTCATGTATTAATGTATCCATATCATGTGGTATCTGTATCCCATATCCATATATACAGGCTAATCATAGAACATTTAGAACTAACTTTTATTGAAGATAAACCAACCCCAGAAGCATTCCTTCACTAATTCCAATTGAAAAGTCAAAAATAATAGTAGAATTCGATTTAGAAACATATGACATACTGCTGCCTACAAATTTTAGAGTTTAGTGGCCTCCTTCAGAGATGGCTATACTTATTCTTTTGTATTTGGCTTCTCTTGTACAAAATTGTCATCTTTTCACATTAGCATTTCAGCTCTTCTTCATAAATTAACTTATTGCGCAAAACTCATTTCAATGTGACTATAAATGTACATGATCATTGTGACGTATGCAAAGACAGTCAGAAAGATCCACTAAAAGTCCAAAATGAGGAGCACTAATAGTTAACCAAGGCCATTGCAAGATATACCTGGTCCAATGACTCTTCAGTTTCATCATAAAGCATGATACAAGTCCTCAAGCATAAAAAATATTTACTACTAAAGGCGGTGTGATCAAATATATAACTGAAGTTCTTGCAAGGTAATCCAATCTATACCAGATGCAAACAATAGTTACAATGAAGGGAATCTTACATAAAGAATTGAAGTATTAACTTCTCAAGAGAATAAACAACCAAAGAATAAAGGACACCTTTAATTTGGAAGCACATCTCCTTGTCACTTCTCATCAAAAAGTACTCACTAATTCAGCTTCTAAATTTATAGGTAGTCCTTTCAACCATGGAAGATATTTCATAATGATCATCTTCATATAATTTACATCATTCGAAAAACTAATCCAATAGTTTCAATCATTCTAATTAACTATAAAATCAATGTCTCAATTACTACAAAATCATCCTACTGGATGATGATCTGTTATCTATCATGCCACACATGCCAAGACCCTCATCCTCAATCTGTGTAATACTATAATATCAGCATTTTCCTTATAAAAAGCTCATGTCTAGAGTCTTGAATATAGAGCCTGCACACACACTCCAAATCCAACCCCAACACAATAAAAGAAAAGAAAAATAAATAAGAGAGAGGGAAAAAAAGACCATTCTCACTCTTAACTAACAAGAAAACATTGCTTTTGGACTTAATTTGCTTCATGGTATGAGATAAGCAGTCCTCTATTCCTTGGGGACTTGATGTAGAAGATCAAACATGGCCCACCTTTCCTTGTTCACCATTACTTCTGCTATAGTACATACATAAACTCACGTAAGCAGCACATAAAAAACTCTCATGAACCACAACCCATCATAAGAGCAACATGAAGGGATGGAACTTGGTTGCAAAAAATATCCTATCTTGGTGTCACATCCACTTCATAACTCAATCCACTCCAAGTACCAAAAAATTGCAAGCTTTTATTACTCGCACTATTAGCAATAATTCTTGTAATTTAGTTAAATCAAATAAGAAATACATATTTTTCATCAAGATATGCCATACTGTACCAAACCAAGCGATATGAGGCATTCTGTACTATACCTATTCAGTACCGGTATATAGTATAAAGCATGTAAAGACATTCGGTATGCTTCGTACTAGACATGCCCACATAGTGATGGGATGGTATCAATACCAGGCCAGTACCAAGACAGGCATACCTTGTTTTGCATCATTAAATGTAAAAATAAACAACAAAATGCCATCAAGTAGTGCTTCGCATGGCATCTCAAGAATATCAACATTTTATTTAAATACAATCTCCTCATTCCTGCACCCAAAACTGCCCTTGCTTTAACTCTGCTTCATGCAAAAACAGGGTGAATGCCTGGTACTGTATAATATACCAATCTCTAAGTGACCAAGCCACAGCATAGCAAGAATTATCAAAACAGGCAAACAACCATATCTTCTGAAATGTCCCACTGAAAATTCATCCTTCTTCTGCGGAAGATTCACTAAATAAATTCTAGAATCTTGTCACCAGATGGTAATAGATATCAGTAGGTATGTAACCAACAAGACAAGATGCAAAATTACGTGTTTTATAAATGCAACAATGCCAAACAAGCACATGCACAAATAAGCAGCCACTATTTATCATTACCTGTCATTCCTTCACGGAACCATTGATGCAGTGGTCCATCAGCCGGTATTGACTTTGAATTGTCCCTATATACATCTTCAGTATCAGAAGCAAGTGCTCTCTGATGTTCACCTGAGCTCCTGTACGTGTTGGAATGTTGATCCACCTCCCTTCCACTTTTAGAAAGGGCTAATGCCAATGCCACATTATCAGGGATAGCCAGTCCCGTCTCTTTACCTTCTTTACCTGAAGATTGCCTCACCTGGTCTCTAGAGTTTGTTCGTGCCATGGCCTTCTCGCTAGCAAGAACAGAATTGATTATCAAATTTCCATTAATCTTCACATGTTTTCCGTTTCTCGGAACATATAGTAAAGCAGGCAGAGTCTCGCTTGAGTTCTGTTTGACTTTGAAGACAGATCCATCCACTCCAGTCTCACATCTCCTACCAGTGACCCTATCAACACCTCCCTCACCAAAACCCATCTTTCCATTACATAATCCAATTTCATCGGTACTATTCAGACCACTACCCCGGCCACTAACACTCAAAATCCTACTTTTGGACTGACCAAAAATCGCACCTTTGGCGACACCTAATCCACCAACTATTTCATCTCTATCTCCTCCATTCCTAGGAGTTACTCCTGGAATTACACTTCTAAAAAACAGCAAAGCAAACAACAGCCCCAATAGGCTCACGCTGGCAACTTTCTTGACCTTGCTCTCGCTCTTCTTGCTCTCAGACTTCTTGGCCCTTGGAGTTGAAGTGGGCTGCTGAGGCTTCAATTTAGGTATAGGAACCAAAGGAACCTGAGACCCTGGAGGCCTCAGGGCGTATCCTGGGATCCACGGGAAGTGCACGGGCGCCATCGGTGGCGGAGGATAAACACCCGGCGGAGGGCAATTCCCGCTGCTTCCGCCTAATTGCTGCCGTAGGCTCGCATTCTCTGCCATGATGTACGAGATCTTGGTCTTCAGCTCATTGATCGTGGAGTGCATCAACTTCACCTTCTCCTCCAGCTCCTCGACGTAATGTTTCTTCCGCTGCCTCGAGAGCTGGGCGCTCTCCCGGTTCCTCATCAACCTCGCCTTCCTCTTATCCTCCTCCTCGCTCCCCGCATTAAAAGCACTCGCGCAGTTCCCCTCCTCCGAACGCTGATACTTGCTGTTCCTAGGGTTTGGGGTAGGACTAAGGTTAGGGCATCCGTCCTCTCTGTCCTGCTTCCTCTTGAGGCTCCATCTGCTGTTCTCTTCTTCCAGCTTCACCTCCTCCTGGCTGCTGATGCCAGAAAAGTTCGCGGAATCGGGTGAACAGGTGGCGGAATGGCCGGAATCAGGGGAGGAGGGGCCGTTATTCCGGGAAAGATCGGAGGTTTGATGGCCGGAGGCGGGGCAGGAGGAAGAAACGCCAGATCCGTCGTTGGAATCGGGCAACGGGGATCCATCGCCGGAGGGAGGGAATGGCTGGTCCTCGGGCGACCGGAGCAAATCCTCGATCGGGAAATCGGTGCTGATGTCGAGGTCGTGAAAAGCGAAATCGGCGGCGAAGTCGTCGGGGAGGGGAAGATCGTCGAGGGTGAGATCGGAATCGAAGAAGGGAGGATACGAGGTATCCATCGATGGATTGGAACCGAAGGGCGAGGGGTCGAGGAAGGAATGCTCCGCCATGGCCTAGCGTCTCCGCCGGATAGGGGCGAAGACGGGGGTCTTTAGGAGGAGGGAGTCAAAAGCGGAAGGAGTCCCACCTCGTTGACGTGAGTGCGGCGAACACGGGTTCGGGAAAGTTCCTCCCCTCGCTGGACTGGGTTGTATCTTTCCCATGGAAGAAGGATTCACCTTCCTTCGCGAGAATCCACCGTTCAGTCGTGCAAACTGTGCAGACCGATAAATATAAAGGTTCGGATTGCTTTGCGAGCTGTGCGGATCGCGATCCGACGGGTGACGCCGCGAAACAAGATCAACCATTCTTTCGCTCGAATGATACAACCCGAACCCCTCTCTACGGTGCGGCAAGTTCTCCAAGTCTCGCCACGTGACTTCTGCGACGCGTGCAAGCAAGGGAAAGGTGGTTTGAAAAATCTGAAGAAAATTAAAGACTTCTCCGCGGATAAAATTTATCGATATATAAATGCTAGTAAATCTGCAAGTGCAAAAGGCACAGATTCGAGGATATCAGTTTTTATATTAACTTTTTGTATTAAAACATGTAAGCTAAATGTTAATTCTTTTTTTCTTTTGTTTTTGAGGGACACCGCACTTGATCGTGGATCGGATATCAATATATTTATTTTTATTTTTATTTTATTTTATATATATAAATATAAATATTATTTAAATATAAAAATTTATATTTATATTTATTTTAAATAAATATAATTATAGATATAAGTTAGATAATTAAACTTAACGACTACATAATCAAAAATATTACTAAATAGATAATAAATCAAATTAATAACATATTTATATCATTATATATTTTTTAAAAAAATTAATAAATTTTATATAAAATTATATAGGGTTATAGGTAGATTTAGATATTTGGATATGGATTAGATAGTTGTCTATTTATATTCATATTCATTTTTTTTTTACGGATATGCATACCGCTATAGATATTTATCGGATTCTCAAATTTCTATTCATATTCAGATTGATTCAAATATAAAAAAGATTCGAATAAATATTATCCATACCACTTTCATCCTTAGATATCGTGCTTGACATAAATTAATAGATAATAAAAAAATATTAAAGACGGCAATATTGTACTAGTTGCATCAATAATTTTTGTATACTAAAATTATTAGGAATACCAAAGGATGAATATTTTAATAGGTGATAGAAAACTAAAAATATAGCCAAAAAGACATGTATTTTAGCATGTAGGACTTTACACTTTGAACATTATACTCTTTTATTTATAATCAACATTTTGGTCAAATATATGTTCAAGCATTGAATTGCAAGCATTATACCATGATTCATCACCATAGATATTTACTATCGAAGCCTTCCAAAAAAAAAAATTACCTATAAAAAATGTAATGTGCAGTTAATCAATCTTTACTCCAGATGAGGACCGCGGATATAGAAAACTTTGGACTCAATGCTTTTTAATATAAATATAGAAATCTTGGATATAGAGCCGTGCGAGCAATTTCTGATTTCATCAAATATCACTTTTTCCATTTCCACGGATAATTTATACCGATTGACTTTGTCGACCTCTTAACAATTTTCTATTTTAGACCTACAGATAAGGTTAAAGTGGGCAAAGTATTAACAATGATATATCAAGATTTTACATAATATTTATAAATGATATCAATTTTTTTAGTAAATAAAAAATAACATTCTTCGATATCTTTAGACTCACCAATACTTGGATCAATTAACAATCTTGAAGATGGCATTGTAGAAAGTGAAAAGCCTACAAAATACATAAACTCATTTTCAGCATATATATTCTTTTGATGTCATTTCTTTATTTGCAACTAATAGTTGCATATTAGTTACCCTAGCATTAGATTTGTTCAAATACTAGGCAGTGTGCCCGGCCCACCCAAGCCGCATTTTGAATGGGCATGGGCTTGGTTTTTAAGCCAAGCAAGCTAGGGCATACCTTACATTCGAATCCTCCATATAAATGGGTCAAGCTTGGGTTTAAATTAGCCCAGCCAAGCTTGATTATTTATATTATATTAATATATTACATATTTGATATTCCTTAACTATACATCCCATACCTGATTTAGTTTATGAGTAATTCTTTGTGTATTATATATAGTGCAGTAAAAATGCACCGCCCCATCTTATTAGGCTACATAGCTATCGCTTTCCAATGCATATTTAATGCCTACAGTTCTATTTTTTCATTTAAAATTTTGAATGATGAAAATATTCTTTCTCTTTTAAAAAAATTATGATATCCTATGGCTATATTATGATATCCTATAATCAAATATGACTTTCTGCATAACAGAAATTCATAATTTTTTTATAAAAGTCATAAAGAAGAAAGAGCATTTTCGTCATTAAAAACTTATAAAATTTTTAAATGACTAAAATGTTCCTTCTTCATTATGATATCCTGTGATCAAATAATGACTTGTTATTATGTAGGAAGTTATAATTTGATCACAGGATATCATAATATGGCCACAAAATATCATAATTTCTTAAAAAAAGAGGAGCATTTTTATCATTCAAAATTTTAAACAAAAAAGTGAAACTGTAAGTACTAAAATGTATTGAAAAGTGATGGCTATGTGGCCCAATAAGATGGGATGGCATATTTTTACTATACTATATGCGGTGCACAAAGACTTTCTCTTAGTTTATTACCTGATAAAGGAAAGAAGGCAGCCATGGCTAAGGTTAGCATCTTGTCGCCTATTCATCTTCTCATTTTAACACGTGTTGATTTGAGGATTGATTTTTCTAAATATAAAATATTTAAGTACTTATTTTGATACTAATGAGTTAGTGAAGTTCTTGTATAGATATTTTCGAAAGCTAAAATCACTCTGGAAAAGGTTGTATTGGTTAACAAGTTTTAGAATCAAAAAACGATGATTGATAAAGCTATATCATAAAAAATTAAGAAAAAAAACTTAGAGTTAACTCGTAGATCAAAAGGGTCGAATCTGACATATATTTTTCAAATGCATAGACTAGGAGTCGATCCTTACTTAAGTATGAGTCGACTCTCTTAGTCAGATAAAATGCAGAAGTTTCAATGTCAGACCTCGAGATGATCCTTATTTGACTGTGAGTCGATTCTCTCAAGAAAGATAGAAAAGTAATTCTATAGAGCAGTCCTCAAGTCGACTACTATTTGACTACAAGTCAACTCATAATTGCTCAAGTCGACTCCTACTTAATCTCAAGTTGACTTGACTGTGGCAACAATAATGTCTAATTCTACAAAAATTTTAGATTTTTTAAAATAATTTTTAATAACTAGTTTTTAATCTCCAATAGCTAGAAATAGTTAGTTTGGTTTTTTTGGAGAATGTAAATACTTTAAAACTTAATCAAAATGAAAGAAGAGAAAAGAAAAAAGAAAAAAAAAGAGAAAAGACAAGTGAGAGTCCAAGTGCATTTCTTGAGTATTCAAAAGAGCTGAAAATAATCAATTTTTTGAAGCATTCGAAGAATTTCTCAATATATTAATTGAAAAGCTTTCTCAACATGTTCTCCAAAGAGCTTCATCAATTTTTATTTGCTCTATTAGAAGCTTATATTAGGTTTACATTTATATTTCTCATTTTTTTTGCTATAAGTAAGTTTTAATTGTGATTAAAACTTGGAGAAAGGCTTGTGGAAGCGTGAAATCAAATTGAATTTATTTGAGAAAGTCTAGGAGAGGCTTTGGATAGTGGTTTTGGTTGATTTCTATAGTGAAAATCAACTGAATTTAGATTATGAGTTTGAAAAATAATTTTGTTGTAATTTATATAGAGATTATAGTAGAATTCTCAAGAAAAATTTGAAGAGTGGACATAGGTACTAGATTTGGCACCGAACCACTATAAATTCATAGTATTTGTGCGTGGCTTCTTTTTTACTTGTATTGCATCTTAATTGTTTATTTATTTTAGTATTCTTCTTTTTGTATCATCTCAATATATTTCACATACTCTGAAATTTGTGCACAATAAATTTTAATTTTTAAAAAATCTAATTCACCCCCTCTCTTGGATTATTTCTCTAGATCACAAGATGCCATGTCACCAAGCTACCATTGAGCTCCCAAGAAGTAAAGATCTTCCGCTGTGGAAGGAAACCCAAGATGTGGACTTTAGTTTAACAGTTAAATGTTGTCTCTCTACCAAGTACTTATATCCACTTGGCTTTCCAAAACCAATGAATAAATATATAAACAGACTGGTAGGGGGAATTCGAAATAGAAGGGGAGATGGTGATTAGAGCCTTAAGAGGGGAAGATTGGGAGGTTTACATGAGGGGGAGAGGAGTTTTAAATAATGTTTAACTTTTAATTAACTAGTAATCTTAATTATCAAAAGATGGTGAGGTTCTAATTAACTACTAATCTTACTCCTCTAGATTTGTGCCAAATTTGGTACGAGACATCTAATATATCTATATTAATGTGGAGGCTATGTGTTGGCATGCTCTCCTTTTGCTATCTGCACAAATTATGCCTACCTGCATAGATAATTATTTCAAAAAAAGTTAAGTACTTATTATCATGGTAATTTTTCTTTTGGTATCCTAATGCAGTATGACTAAATGTGTTATGACCCCTCATTATAGATAATTATTTCAAAAAAAAATTATTTGATTCTTTTTGATACAAAAAGTAAGTACTAATTATCATGGTAGTTTTTCATAAGATTATCATGTTCGGTGTCACTAGATGTATTATAACCCCTTATTATTAGCTCTATAAAGGGGCATATAGAATAGAAAAAAAAGATAATGCCAGCTTATATATTATTCCATTAATATGAAAGTCATAAATAGTATAAATATTTTTGCTACAACCAAATATTGGCATCCTTAGAACGAACAAAAATCATATGGGGTGGGCACTAGAGAAAATTAAGGAGCAAGCTTCCGATTTTGCCACTTTTCTCCTAATACTAATCTTAAAGAAGAAAAGTCAAAGACTCCTACTAATGGAGTGGTTAGTCTTGTAATTAAAAATAAAGAAGCATAGTATTCTCTTTCTTCCTTATTTTTATAATATGCTTTTTATTGATGCATACTATATAGTCAAGTAATATATATCAAGCAATTTAATAATCAAGCAAGTCAATACACACCTCAAGATAAATTAATACATAATTTTTGAAATATAGAGTTCACTAATATACGGTATATGGATAGATAAGACACACATAGCAAATTAGTCATATAGCAACCTAATACATAACTAAGCAAATTGACATATAGTTTTCAGAACATTTTGCTCATCAGTACAAACTACATGGTATAGTAATACATACTTATTGATTTTTCACTACAATACTAAAAGATATTTGCAATGCAAAAAAAGTATCACAAATATTAAATTTTTATCGTAAATATTTATTTACAATACAAATTTCATCGCTAATATTTAGTCGTTAAAAATGAAGTCGCAGATAATATTTTGCGATGGAAACAAAATTTTCGTCACTAATAATATATTTGTTGCGACGTAAAATTTATGTTATAAAATATTTTATTTTTTTAAAAATTATTTATGATGAAAAATTTTTATCATAAATAGAAGATTTTTATCATAAATAAAATTATTTATGATGAAATTTTTTATCATAAATAATTTAATAAATAAATTTAATATTTAAAAAAATAAAATTAATTAATTTTTTTAATAAAAAATTTATATCATAAATATTTTTATCATAAAAAAATATTTATGATGAAAATTTTCTATCATAAATAACTTTAAAAAGTATTTTTATATTTTAAAAAATATATTATTTATGATGGAAATCGTACGTCGCAAATGATGGTATTTGCGATGGATATTCCATCGCAAATAATTTCATCACTAATTAAAATATAATATTTTTAAAAAAATAATTTATAAATATATATTTTTAATTTATATTTTTAATATTTTATATTTATAATATATAAAATTGAGATAAAAAATTCACACAATAAACTCATAAATAAATTTGATCATTTTATTATATTAAAATATAATTATAAAAAAATAAATTTAATAATTACAAGAGATCCAAAATAAAAATATAAAAATATAAAAATAAGCCGCTAGCCATCAAGCATCAGCATCTGGAAAAGGAGAATGGGTAGAGCACGATGGACCGACCTACTGCTCTCTTATCAGCTCTATCACATGCTCTATCTCTACCATCCGCTCCATCATCTACGTCTAGAACGGCTGGTAGGAATCGATGCGTACAGTCAATTTATCAGCTCGTTATCAATCCTCAATAGCCTATCTCTGTATCTTCGCCAGCCGGACATCGCAGGCAGCATGGATGTTAGCCCTGGACGAGCATGAGGATGGGGGAGCTCTGAAACCATATCCTAGCCCCCTAACATAATAGGATCTCATACCAAGCATCTGATCACAGATCTCATAACATAATGGATGTTAGCCCTGGACGAGCATGAGGATGGGATCGAGCCCTCAAAGGTAGGCTAGGATCTCATCTCTATCATACGATCCTGAAAATTAAAGTTATAGCTATTCTAAGTTTATATTGAAAATCAAAATACCAATAAAATATAATTAAAAAAACTTACATAAAGCTCTTGTCTGCCCACTGTCCACTCTCCTGACCATCGCTGATGGGTCCGCTGGTAGATCTCGATCCTACCAGAAAACTCGCCACTCTTTACATCTCTCTACAATTTGAGAACAATTATTTAAAATTTTTTTAAATAATTAAAGATTAAAATATGCTAAATAAAAATGACTTATCATCTGCTTTATATGGCGAGCGAATAGCCTCGAACCCCCACAGTGTGAGACGATCTGTCTCGTCCGATTGGTGACATTTCAGACACATCAATCCTATACGTTTAACAGTCAAATTAGTAAGTAACTAACTGAATTTAAGAATAAATGGTTCAATTATTAAACTCTAAAAAAAATTTGGATGCTTAACTTGATATGTCAGATCCTCATACCTGTGGCATATGTAGCCCAGTCCGCGATACTGATGTTGTCATATGGCCACTGCCACACTGCCTCCACCCCCTAGTCTTGCACTACAGCATACCAGTGGTGATGAATGCGATGACGGTAATCTTTGAAATATAAACATATATGATCTTCCATAGCTCGCTGCACATAATCATGCTCAAAATTGATAATATCAAATATAGTCCGTCAATAACAAATATTATAAGAAATAGTGCTAAGTAAATATTTCATTAAATATTATTTTACCTATAAGTGGCTATAGAAGATCTTCTTCTGAGTTGGTGTAATATGACGCCAATCGGAGAGCGGTACAAGGATATAGCTATAGTATATGATGCCCAGCTCAGTCCGTCATGGCTCGCACCATCTCCTAATGGGCGTGATGAAGTTGAGCGAAATCTTGATATGGAGATGCTATCTCTCGTGCTCGCTTCTCCAATACTTCAGGATGAGGTTCTTCGACGGACCTTGCCACCTGCACCGAATGGTCTGAAACAATAATGAATAAATCATTAGTATAATATGTATCTATAAACCTAATAAATACAATTAAAATCAAATTTTATTATGTAAAAATATTAAAATACCTCTCAGATCTGCCTCTACAGCACCCTCTGGCACCTCCGATGGTGCGGCAGTAGAAATGGGAGAAGGCTCATCCTCAAGGACAGACTGGGAACTTGGATGTGATCGTCTCCCTCCTGGTGCCATACTTCCAATAATTAAACTATGGATATAACTAACTTAATATATAAATAAATATAATAATGAATAATAATAGCAAAATATATGCAAATGCTTAAACTATGCATATAACTAACTCGATCTGATCCGGATCGTGATCCAGATCCAAATCGGATCCTGATCTAGATCTCGAATTGGATCCCGATCTAGAACCGACCCGAATCTCAGACCAGATTTGAGTCGATCCAAATCAGATCCCGACCCAAATCCCAAATCGAATCTCAGATTGGATCCTGATCTAGATCTCAGATTGGATCTGATCTGGATCAAATCCAAGCCGATCCAGACCAGATCCTGGATCGAACAGTTCATATGCAGGCCATCTACAGGAGCACAAACATCCCCCCTACCTACGTCCTCTGGCCCTGCCACCACAGGCCATCCGTGGGAACAAACCCCCCCCCCTCGCATCCTCCATCCCTCAACCACCACAAGCCGTCTGTGAGAACAAACCCCCCCTCCCCGTCCTCCGCCCCACCCCACTCTTGTTGGCCCATGGTCCCCCTGCCCTCATAAAACCCCCTGCCCTCCCCCAACCCTCACGAAACTCCCCTTCCTCTGACCCTAACGTGACCCATCCCTACCAAACAGCCCCCTCCCTCTCCTTCCTCCCTGCCTGGGCACCCACTCCCCTGCCCCCCTTCCCCGCAGAGCCAAAATATGTTACCTTAAAAGCCAGCAGCGGTGGCAGTGTCGGCGGCAACAAAGGGAGGCCACTCGCCAGTGAGGAAGCTCGAGAGAGCTTCAACGGATGAGAGGGAAAAAGAGAGGGAGAGAGCTGAGAGGGTGGGGATAGAGAGTTGGGAGGATTTCGTGGGAACCAAGGAAGCGACCTGAGATTTTTATAGAATTTTTGGCGACGTAATTATTAGCGATAAAAAATTTACATCACTACAAATTATTATTAGCGATGAAAATAGAATTTCCATCGCTAATAATTCTCATTAAATTTTTTTTCCCCTGAATTTTTTTTCTCTAAAAAAATTTAACTAAAAAAATTCTAAAAAACCTAATTTACGATGAAAATAAAATATACGTCACAAATAACTATTATTATCGATAAAAATAAAATTTTCATCACTAATAATTTTCATCAAAAAAAATTTTTTCCTCTAAAAGTTTTTCACCCTAAAAAAATTTAACAAAAAAAATTTCAAAAAAATTTATGACAATAATTCTAATTATTTACGACTCTTATTTTTCATTACAAATAATATGCTATTTATTTTTTAAAAATATCTAAATTTTCATAGATTACTTGGGATTGAAATTTTTCATCACAAATAACCAATATTTGCAACATAAAATTCTTTTGCATCAGAAATATTAAATTATTTGCGACATAATTTTTCCATCATAAATTATTTATTTTTTAAAAAATTTTGATTTTTTATCGATTAGTTGCGATTTAAATTTTTTATCATAAATAATTTAATATTTATGATGTAACAAAAATTTTTGTAGCAACTAATAAATTATTTACAATGAAAAATATTTCATATCATAAAACCCTATATTCTTGTAGTATAATTTTTTTTATTTTTCTCTAAATATAGTATAATTTTAGAATTTAAATCCCATCTTCACCATTTATTATTTAAATAATTATCATTAGAGAATCATCACATGAAATTTTCTCGATCCGATAGTCCTAGTTATGTCGATCAATAAAATTTGATTTTGATGGTCATGAACGATCGCATAATGATCTGATAGATAAAGACCATCGATGGGTCTGAAAACTTACAATGATAATCTTGATGATATTTTTAGCAAACTAGTAAAATTTTACTTCAATCAGACATCATTATCATGATCAATTTAGTATGGGATGATTTGAGCCATTAAATAAAAAATAAGTGATCAAAAGGTCAAATGGTGTCCGATTATAAGGTGATTTTTTTAAATAAATGATCTTTTATACTTGTTGGGCATAAATTTCCCCCCTAGCCGAAGTTCGTGTCAGGAGTGACCCTCCGGGGGTTCTACCGACGTCCGACCTTCGATGACATCTTTTCGAACCTCTCCGATGGCCGAGCCTCCACAACGTTCCCAAGTTCTGCCGATGGATAAACCTCCACCAGCATCGACCGGATTCTTCACGACGGATGGACTCCGCCCAAGTTTCTACCTGCTAAACTTCATCCGGACTTCGTCCCCGACTTCAACTGCAGGAAGACTTTATCCGGACTCCTACGGGAGCCGGACTTCATCCCTGACTTCAACTGTAGGAAGACTTCATCCGGACTCCTATGGGAGCCGGACTTCATCCCCGACTTCAACTGCAGGAAGACTTCATCCGGACTCCTACGGGAGCCGGACTTCGTCCCCGACTTCAACTGCAGGTAGACTTCATCCGAACTCCTACGGGAGTCGGACTTCATCCCCGACTCCGACTGCAGGAAGACTTCATCCGGACTCCTACGGGAGCCGGACTTCATCCCCGACCCCGACTGCAAGAAGACTCCATCCGGACTCTTACGGGAACCGGACTTCGTCCCCGACTTCAACTGCAGGTAGACTTCATCCGGACTCCTACGGGAGCCGGACTTCATCTCCAACTTCAACTGCAGGAAGACTTCATCCGGACTCCTACGGGAGCTGGACTTCGTCCCCCACTTCAACTGCAGGAAGACTTCATCCGGACTCCTACGGGAGCCGGACTTCATCCCCGACTTCAACTGCAAGTAGACTTCATCCGGACTCCTACGAGAGCCGGACTTTGTCTCTGACTCCGGCTGCAGGTAGACTTCATCCGGACTCCTACGGGAGCCAGACTTCGTCCCCGACTCCAGCTGCAGGTAGACTTCATCCGGACTCCTACGGGAGTCGGACTTCATCCCCGACTCCAGTTGCAGGAAGACTTCATCCGGACTCCTACGGGAGCCGGACTTCATCTCCGACCTCAATTGTAGGAAGACTTCATCCAGACTCCTACGGGAGCCGGACTTCATCCCCGACTTCAACTGCAGGTAGACTTCATCCGGACTTCTACGGGAGTCGGACTTCATCCCCGACTTCAACTGCAAGAAGACTTCATCCGGACTCCTACGGGAGCCGGACTTCACCCCCGACTCCAACTGCAGGTAGACTTCATCTGGGTTCCCACGGGAGTCGGACTTCCACCCTAAATTCCTATTGCAGGTAGATCTCACCCCGAACTCCTACAAGGACCGGACTCCGAGCTTCTACTACAAGCGACCCACTTCGAGTTTTTGCTACAAACGATCTACTTCAAATTTCAACCACGAGCGATCAGTGCCGGATTTCCACCGTAAGCCTTCACCCGAGCTTCCATTATGGACGAATTCCTTTCGAATTTCTGTTGCAGACAGGCCTTGGCCGGGATTCCTCGACAAATGGTCTCCATCCAGGCTTCTACGGAGATCGGACTCCGATCGAACTTCTATAAGCTGGCAAATACCGGGCTCACAGAATCCAGCAGCTGGACCCCTCCGACGGATGAACCTCTCCAGTGCCATCCGACATCCACCGTCGATCGACCCTCTGCCGAAGTCTGTGCGAAACTGGACTGCGTCTGCGGAAAGCCTCTGACCGAGCTCCTACGATAAGTGGTCCTCGCCTGCAGCCTTGACGCCCAAGGCACCCAACAGGATTTGCAACATCCGAGCTCCTCTCAGATGGATAGCTACCTCTCTCTGCTAGGCACCCCAACCGAACTTCGACCGACAGGCCAGGACCCCCTGACAGGCCACAGTAACGGTCACGACTCTGCTCCACTTCCTGCGATGGATTTCGTATGGCTCCATCACTCCCTGGCAGGCCACAGTAACGGCCACGACTCTGCTCCACTTCCTGCGATGGATTCCGCACGGCTCCATCACTCCCTGGCAGGCCACAGTAATGGCCATAACTCTACTTCACTTCCTGCGACGGATACCATGTGGCTCCTCCATCCTTTGGCAAGTCACGACAACGGACACCGCTTCAGACTCCACGTGTCAGATCACGGTGATGGCCACGATTCCACTCTACTACTTTTCATAACAAACTCTTCCTGGCTCCGAACGGCCCACTACCAGACGGTTACAAACGTCACTATCGGTCTGTTGCCCCCTCCGCCTATAAAAAGGGAGGATCCCAGATACGTTATTCTCTAAGCTCTAATTTATATCCCAAAAACTCTGCTAAAATTTATGTTCGAGCACTCCATTCTTGTTGAGGCAGAGAACTGACTTGAGCGTCGGAGGGTCTTTCCGGAGCAACCCCAACTCCAGTTTAGACTTTCTTTGCAGGTCCCGACGGCGACCGTGACTCCCTCGACTCCAGCTTCTCCGACGCAGATGGATTTTTGCACCAACAAGATTGGCGGTAGAGGAAGGGCTGTGTCTTCGCAGTACTCTTATTCTTAAAGGAGCGCTCAATGGGACCGCCTCCGGTCATCTTTTCCGACGTCCTCTCCTCCTTCCCCCACTAGGTCTTCGCCCGATGCCTCCCCGCAAATCATCCACGTGGTGATCCATGGCCTCCGTGACCAGATCTCAGGCTCCAGCCTCACCTCCAGTTTTCCATTCTCCTCCTCCTCTAGCAATAGCAGTCGGTATGGAGCAGTCCGATGATCGACCTCCGACAGATTTTGCCAACACCATCTCGAGAGAATCCCGGTAGAGAACAACCGACGTATTGGCCGGGCCTTCCAAGCGACAAAGGATTGAGGAATCCATAACCTTTACTGAAGAAGATGCTCGGGGAGTTCAATTTCTTCATAACGATGCAGTTGTAGTTTCTTTAAATATAGCTAATTACGATGTCCGCCGCATTCTTATCGACAATGAAAGTTTGGCCGACATTTTATTCTATGATGCCTTCTCAAAAATATCCATCCTTGACGATCATTTGGGGCCGATTAGCTCCCCTCTGGTAGGGTTTACCGGTGATGCTATCCCGATGGAAGGGGTAATAACTTTGACTGTAGCTGCGGGTCGATATCCAAGACAATCCAGGGCTTTAGTGAATTTCCTGGTGGTGAAGACGCCGTCAGCCTACAACGCAATCCTTGGCCGACCTGGCCTCAACACTCTCCGGGCCGTGATGTCAACCTATCATTTGAAATTGAAATTTCCTACCAACCAGGGGGTCGGAGAAGTCAAGGGAGACCAAGCCCTGGCCAGACACTGCTACAACATAGCCTTGCAAAGAAGTGACCAATCTGACCTCTGTCCGGTTGATGGATTGGACGCCCACGACGATCTCGTTGAGGAAAGGGGCGGCCTAATCGAAGATCTGGTTTCGATCCCTTTGCACGATGGGAATACGAAGCATGTGGTGAAGATCGGCTCCAACCTGGGAGAAGAGGTGCGGGCACAGCTCATTGATTTCCTATGAAAGAATGCGGATGTTTTCGCTTGGGTTCCAGCAGACATGTCGGGGATTGATGCAGAAGTCATGGAACACCGTCTGGCCGTCGATCCAAAGCATCGACCGACGAAAGAAAAAATCCGAGGTCATGCACCGGAGAGGCAGAAAGCGATAGCCGAGAAAGTTGACAAACTCCTGAAAGTCAGATTCATTAGAGAAGTCAATTATCCTAACTGGATTTCCAACGTTGTCTTAGTCAAAAAGGCAAACGGCAAGTGGAGGATGTGTATAGACTTCAAAAAACTGAATAAAACCTGACCAAAGGATAGCTACCCTCTGCCCAGAATTGATCAACTGGTGGATGCAACCTCAAGCCATGAGCTTCTCACCTTTATGGACGCATTCTTCAGCTATAATCAAATCAGGATGGCGTCAGAAGATGAAGAAAAGACTTCTTTCATCACTGATCATGGTCTTTACTATTACAGGGTCATACCTTTCGATCTCAAAAATACAGGTGCGACCTATCAGCGGTTGGTGAACAAAATCTTCAAGGAGCAGATCGATCGCAACATGGAGGTCTACGTGGATGACATGTTCGTGAAAAGCAAATCTTTCATGAACCACTTCACCGACCTCGAGGAGACCTTCGACCCCCTCTGAAAATATAAGATGAAGCTGAACCCGACTAAGTGTGCTTTCGGAGTGACCACGGGGAAGTTTCTGGGCTTCATGGTATCGGGGCGCGGGATTGAAGCCAATCCAAAACAAATTCACGCCATCCAGGAAATGGCCGCTCCGAAGTAGATAAAGGAGGTCCAGTGCCTTACAGGGAGGGTGGCAGCCCTGAATCGCTTCATTGCGAGGTCGGCCGAACGATGCTTACCCTTCTTCCGAACCCTCAAGCAGCCGAAGAACTTCTGTTGGACCACCGAGTGTCAACAGGCATTCGAAGAACTAAGGGACTACCTCGGCTCGCCTCCGCTATTGGCAAAGCCCGAGCTTGGAGAGGAGCTGTTCTTATACCTGGCGGTCTCCCCTATGGCTCTCGCAGCAGTTCTTGTCAAGGAAGAAGCAAAAATTCAACGGCTGATCTACTACATCAGTCGTGCGTTGAGAGACGCCGAAACCAGGTATACTAAATTGGAGAAACTAACTTATGCCCTGTTGATTGCAGTCCGAAAGCTCCGACCCTACTTTCAAGGGCACACCGTAACGTTGCTCACCGACCAACTGATCAAGGCGATCCTGCACCGGGCAGATGCCTCCGGATAGATAGCGAAATGGGCGATCGAGCTCACAGAATTTGACATCAACTATCGACCCAGACCGGCAGTGAAAGTCCAGATATTAGTAGATTTTATAGTAGAATGCATTATCTTGGAGGAAGCCGAACCTGAATGGGGTGAAATTGACGGCCTGGAGCCCCGACCGAACTCCTCCGAAGAAGAAGCAGACCCCTCTGATTGCTTTTGGGCCCTCTACGTGGACGGATCCTCCAACATGTCGGGTGCAGGCACGGGCCTGATCTTGATTAGTCCGGAGGGAATCATCGTAGAGTACGCTCTGTGCTTTGAGTTTCTCGCAACAAATAATGAAGCGGAATACGAAGCTCTGATCGAAGGATTGAGGATCGCCAAAGAATTGGGAGTAGATCGGCTCCAAGTTCACAGCAACTCCCAATTGGTAGTGGGACAAGTCAGCGGAAACTACGAAGCATGGGAGGACAGCATGGCTAAGTATCTTGAAAAGGTAAAGGAGCTCGTCCCCGCCTTTAGTAGCTTCCACATCAGGCAGATTCCAAGAATAGAAAATACCAGGGCCGATCTTCTCTCCAAGCTGGCTACGCTGGCTCCGGCTGAATTGCCCAAGGGTGTTCTCTTTGAAGTTCTGAATTGCCCAAGTACGGAAGAATCGCGGCTCGTGATGGAAATTGATCATGAGCCCAGTTGGATCGACCCACTGGTGGCATATCTCAGGGATGGGGTTCTCCCTCATGATGCAAAAAAAACTCGGAAGCTCAGAAATCAAGCCTCCCGGTACATCCTTTATGAGGACAAGCTGTACAAGAGATCATACTCTTTACCCCTTTTAAAATATCTCCGACCTTTGGAAGCTGACTACGCCTTGTGGGAGGTGCATGAGGGAATCTGCTGAAGCCATTTAGGGGCTAGATCCTTATCTCACAAGTTGCTCCGCCAAGGGTATTACTGGCCGATAATGTATCGTGACTCCATTGAATACGTCAGAAAGTGTGACCGATGTCAGAGGTATGCCAACGTCCAAAGACAGCCCGCCGCCGAGCTTACACCCTTGAGTGCCCCATGGCCGTTTGCATAATGGGGAATGGATATCCTTGGACCCTTTTCCGTGGCGTCGGGACAGAGAAAGTTCCTCATGGTAGCAATTGACTATTTCACCAAGTGGGTCGAAGCCAAACCGCTGGCGAAAATCACAGAAGCTAAAGTGCAAGACTTCATCTGGAAGTCAATCATTTGCAGGTTCGGCCTGTCGAGAACTCTAATTACTGATAATGGACGGCAATTTACGGGAGCGAGATTTGTCGAATTTTGTGAAGACCTAAACATCTCCCACAACTTCACATCGGTAGTCCATCCTCAGGCGAATGGCGAAGCCGAGGTGACCAACAGAACTCTGCTGCAGGGGATCAAGACGAGGCTCGAAAAAGTGAAGGGAACTTGGGCAGACGAGCTTTATCATGTGTTGTGGGCATACCGAACTACCCAAAGACTGCCCACGGGGGAGACCCCCTTCGCTCTGGCCTTCGGAACGGAAGCTGTTATCCCAATTGAGCTCAAGCTCCCATCGACATGGATCATGGCATTCGACGAACATCATAATTCGCAAGGTCTTAAAGCCAACCTTGACTTACTGGAAGAAAAGCGGGAGGTAGCTCAAGTTCGAATGGCAGCCTATAGACAGAAAGTCGTCCGCTATTACAATTCTCGGGTCAAAAATAAAGTCTTTAGAGCAGGAGACCTAGTGCTTCGACAAGCCGCTGTCTTGCAACCTCAGGATCGAGAGAAGCTTGCCCCAAATTGGGAAGGCCCATACGAAGTCAAGAAAGTAGTCCGGCCCAGAACTTATTACCTCAAGGAGCTCGGAGGAGCAGACCTCCCATGACCATGGAGTTCGAAAAACTTACGAATGTATTACCGATAACTTTATTTTAAATAAAAGTCTTATATCCACATGTCTTCTCTCTTGGCATGAGCCTATATCGACAGGACAGTCAAAACAAACCGTGTCGGGAGCAGGAGGAGAACTTCATCTCGACATAATCGAAGGCCTGATTCTCCTTAAATCGAATGGGGGGAGAGGCCCTGCAACGCCCATATGTACCCCCACGGCCCTGTTAGGGATAGGAGGAGAATCTCGTCCTAACTTGAGCAAAGTCGAAGGCCCGGTTACCCTTAGACCGGATGGGGGGAGAGGCCCTGCAACATCCATATGTGCCCCCACGGCCCTGTTAGGGACAGGAGGAGAACCTCACCCTAACTTGAGCAAAGTCGAAGGTCCGGTTACCCTTAGACCGGATGGGGGGAGAGGCCCTGCAACGCCCATAGTGCCCCCACGGCCCTGTTAGGGACAGGAGGAGAACCTCGCCCTAACTTGAGCAAAGTCGAAGGCCCGGTTACTCACAGACCGGATGGGGGGAGAGGTCCTGCAACGCCCATATATGCCCCCACGGTCCTGTTAGGGACAGGAGGAGAACCTCGCCCTAACTTGAGCAAAGTCGAAGGTCCGGTTACTGATGCGTAGTCGTTGATAGCACCAAAAATAACTCTACTCACTACGTAGGTAGATGAGTCGAGATCGTATCCTCAGGGATCTTGGGCTAAGTTGAGATTGCAAGGTAAAAGAAAGAAGTGTTGTTTTTGATTTAGAAAATAAATTATCGTAAAATTGAGGTAATTAAAAAAATAAAGAGCTCGGGAGTTTTGAATTAATTTGCACTAGCAGAGTTGTATCTCTTTTTTAACTAAATAGATATGATTAATCTTAAGAAAAATACCTGTCTTTTCTCGACACGCTCCGTACCCGTAGATCACGGTGCGTCTCCGAAAAGTACTAGGTAAACAACTCTTCTTTCCTCGGCACGCCCCGTATCCGTAGATCACGATGCATCTCCGAAAAGTAAAAGTTATTCCTAATATTAATCTAACAAGAAAGCATAAATAAAAGCATATGATAGGGAGCAAATAAAGAACTCATGATAATTTAAATAAAAAGCATAATCTTTATTGCATATAAAGAAATACAGGAAAGTTTAGAACAATAAACTATCTCTGTGTCGTTACAAAATTTCTTCTCCACTCCCGAGACTGCTAGCCTAGCTGCTCATGAAGTAGTCCCTTTCTATTCCTCTATGCAAGGCTCTAGAAGAATTTCTGGGCTCCCCCTCCAATGAGAGTACAAAAGTCTTTTTATAGGTGTTAAGAGGGAGGAGTTTTACATAATTTTTCGATGTGGGACTAAAAAAAATACAAATCTTTCAACACATTTCTAAATATTATTTTTTTTCTTATTTTGAACTTGTTTGCAGTGCGCCCACACCCGCGTCAGCGCCCGTCCCGCATCCACGCCGCATCCCACATGTCCACACCGCGTCTCGCATCCGCACCCACATTCACGCGCGCTTCCCACGTTCACTTCTTCTTTTGAATTCACGCGCGCCAGATTTTTGTTTTGAATTCATGCGCTCACGTGAAACCATTTTTTGTATATTCCAAAAAGAAACAAAAGTTCATTCATAATGATATCTATATCCTTTTTGGATTCCTTGTATAGTATCTTCATTTTCTATAATACCGGATGCATCTTTCTTTTATTTTAATTTTATTTTAAGTTTAATTTTCTTCAAACTTGAGTCTTTTTGATCTATGAATCAGACTCTTTGTATCGGTGATCACCTTTTCTGTAAAACATAGAAAGAAACATCAAATTCTTAATAAACAAGATAAATTAAATATAATTATTTAATTTAAAATACTTAAATTAAGTGTTTATCACACCCCCCAACTTGAATTTTGCTCGTCCTCGAGTAAAATAGATATATCAGCATTGTGTACCGATTTGATTTTGAATAAAAAGTAGGTTAGGCATCCCAAAAGGTAGATGTTACTTGGTCAGACCATTAAAGAGATATTTCATTGGATTATCAATTTGACCCAATTAGTGGCTGAGTATTAACTAAAGAAATTTCAGAGCTTTTTTTTCACCAACTCTCCACTTTACTCTTTAAATCCTCTAACTTAATGAAAAAGAGGTTTATTATCTTCTTGCAATTTAGTCCCCTTAATATATATATATATTATTATTATATATTTTTTTTTTAACATTGCCTACCTTTCTACGCGAACCACAACGCTTACTTAGGCGAAAGGGCCCGGTTACTCAGTAGGAGACCAATGTTGTTTTTCTCTTTTTTTTTTTTTTTTTTTTTTTAAGGAGAATTTTTGCATACCTCGATCTTTTCACCTAATTTTTTATGAAGCAGATTCTTTATTGAGATCAGTAAGAAGAAGGTTGTAAAATCACTCCTAAAATTTGATCTAGTTTAAACCCTACCATTCATTGGGTTTTCTTAATAATTTATTCCTCAGTATCTCTAAAATTATCTTGATCGTTAATCATTCATTTATTAGGATGCCTAATTGACTCTTAATCAAAATAAAATTTGAATACACAACTAATTATTTCTGACCATACTCGAGGATTTGATTAATTTTCCCCCTCCAACTTAATCTACATTGTCCTCAATGGAGTAAGAAAGCAAAGAAAATAAAAGGAGAGAGTGCACCTGGGATAATTTTGCTTCGAAAGTTGAAGATAGCTTCATTGATTAATAGGCTTTTGTTCTAAATTCCTGCAGCTGCGATAAAGTAAAAAAAATATGAAATCGTTGGGTTGCCTCCCAACAAGCGCTAAGTTTTACGTCTTCTGCCAGACTGAATTGAGTATTATGGCAGTTTTGGATCCACTAAATCAACAGATTCAATTAATTCTCCATTACTAATTCCATCTATGTAAGGTTTCAATCGCTGACCGTTCACTTTAAAAGTGTTCCCCTGTTTAGGATTTTTGAGTTCTATGGCTCCATGAGGAAATACCTAAGTTACAATGAAAGGTCCGTCCCAACGTGAGCGAAGTTTTTCAGGAAACAGACGCAACCTAAAATTGAAGAGCCAAACTTTTTGATTAGGCTCGAACATTTTTCGTGTAATAAATTTATCATGATATGCTTTAGTTCGAGCCTTATAAATTTTGACACTCTCATATGCTTCATTGCGTAGCTCTTCAAGTTTATTTAATTGGAGTCTCCTATTGGAACCTGCATTTTTCATATCAAAGTTAAATTGCCGTATGGCCCAAAATGCACGATGTTCCAATTCCACCAGCAAATGACAAGCATTTTCGAATACAAGTCGATAGGGAGACATTCCTATGGGTGTTTTAAAAGCAGTACGGTAAGCCCATAATGCATCGTCTAAGCGAAGAGACCAATCCTTTCTATCGGGCCTAACCGTCTTTTCTAGGATATGTTTAATCTCCCTATTTGACACCTCTACCTGACCATTAGTTTGGGGGTGATATGGTGTGGCCACTTTGTGTGAAATATTATATTTTTTCATAAGTGCTTCAAAATATTTATTCGTAAAATGAGTCCCCCCATCACTAATGATCACCCTTGGGAAGCCAAATCGACTAATGATGTTTCGTTGGATAAAACTAATTACAATTTTATTATCATTAGTCCGTGTAGCTATTGTCTCCATCCATTTTGATACGTAATCAACTGCCACTAGAATATATTCAAATCCAAATGAGGCTGGAAAAGGTCCCATGAAATCAATCCCCCAAACATCGAAAATTTCTACTACTAAAATGGGGGTCAGCGGCATCATATCCTTCTTGGAAAAATTTCCTGTTTGCTGACATCGCAGACAACTTCGGCCAAATTCATGTGCATCCTTGAAAAGCGTTGGCCAATAAAACCTACTCTGTAGTACTTTTGCTGCAGTTTTTCTTCCACTAAAATGTCCCCCACATGCCGAAGAATGGCAAAAAGTGAGAATGCTTTGGAATTCACTCTCGGGGACACAACGGCGAATAACTTGGTCAGGACAGTATTTGAATAGTCCAGGGTCTTCCCAGAAATAATGTTTAATTTGCGAGAAAAATCGATCCTTTTCTTGTTTTGTCCAGTGAGAAGGTACTTGTCCTGTTGATAAGTAATTGACAATATGGGCAAACCATGGAGGACGGCTAGAAGAGATTGCAAAAAGTTGTTCATCAGAAAATTTTTTTTTGACCTCATCTATGCCTATCATGTGTTCAACTAAGATCCTGGAGATGTGATCAGCTACCACATTCTCAGAACCCTTCTTATCTCGGATTTTCAGATCAAATTCTTGTAAAAGAAGGATCCATCTGATCAAATACGGTTTAGTATCTTTCTTTGAGAAGAGATGTTTTAGAGCCGCATGATCAGAGTAAACTAGAACCTTAGCCCCTAACAGATATGAACAAAATTTTTCAAGGGCAAACACTACTGCTAGTAGCTCTTTTTCTGTTGTGATGTAGTTTAATTGGGCATCGGAAAGAGTCTTGCTAGCATAATAGATCACATGTGGCTCCTTATTGATTTTTTGGCCTAAGACGGCACCTATTGCAAAGTCAGAGGCATCACACATAATCTCAAATGGAATGGACCAGTCAGGGGGTTTTATTATGGGTGTTGTTGTCAGGGCTGTTCGTAATGTGTTGAACGCTTTCAAACAGTCTTCATCAAAGATAAATGGTGTATCCTTGGCCAACAGATTGCACAAGGGTCTTGAAATCTTGCTAAAGTCTTTGATGAAGCGTCTATAAAATTCGGCATGACCTAAGAAAGATCATATTTGTCGGACCGAAGTAGGGGGTGGTAGTTTTGAAATGACCTCAACTTTGGCTTTATCTACCTCGATCCCTTTTTCAGAAATAATATGTCCTAATACAATTTCTTTCCGCACCATGAAATGGCTCTTTTTCCAACTTAGGACAAGATTTGTCTCCATACACCGTTTAAGAACTTTGGAAAGATTATGGAGACAATCCTCAAAGGTGGTTCCAAACACAGAAAAATCATCCATAAAAATTTCAAGATATTTATCCATCATATCCGAAAAAATGGCCATTATGCACCGTTGAAATGTAGCGGGTGCATTGCAAAGCCCGAATGGCATACGTCGAAAAGCGAAGGTGCCATAGGGGCAGGTGAAGGTAGTCTTTTCTTGATCATCCGAAAATACAGGTACTTGATTGTACCCTGAATAACCATCAAGAAAATAGTAGAAACTTTATCCTGCTAACCATTCTAGGATTTGATCGATGAAGGGCAATGAAAAATGATCCTTCCTAGTAACGACATTCAGTTTTCTATAATCTATGCATACTCGCCATCCAGATGATATGCGAGTTGGAAGTAGTTCACCTTCTTCGTTCTCCACCACAGTAATACCAGATTTCTTAAGTACTACTTGAGTGGGACTGACCCATTTACTATCGGATATGGGGTAGATGATTCCAGCATCTAACCATTTTACCACCTCTTTCTTTACTACTTCACGCATGTTTGGGTTCAATCTCCTCTGCATATCTCGATGGGGTTTGGCATGTTCCTCAAAATGAATATGGTGCATGTAAATGGAGGGGTCAATTCCTTTTAAATCGACAATGGACCAACCGATAGCCTCTTTGTGTTCCTTCAGAATACCAACCAATTGTGCTTCCTGATTAGGGGTCAAGTCTGATGCAATGATTGCTGGGAGGGTGTCATTGAGTCCTAGAAATACATACTTCAGTGTAGCAGGAAGAGGTTTCAATTCTAACGTAGGTGGTGATTCTAAAGATGGGACTATTGGTGTACTGGCTAATGTGGGCAATGGCTCATACTTGATTGTCCATGGAGGATTGGTTTTATCATGTGGTGTATCTAACAAGATGTTAACTTCTTTCATATATTCCTCAAAGTCACACACTCCAAAGTGAGCCAAGCAAGTATCTAAGGGGTCTGGAGCTAGAATTATGGGTGTTGCATCTTCTATAATATCTTCTAGTGTATCTACTTCGAAGCAACTATCCATTGATGGTCCTTGAGAAGCACCAAATACATTCAGTCTTAGTTTCTTATTCCCAAATGATACGTCCATGACTCATGTCCTACAATTAATGCATGCATTTGCCGTAGCTAGGAAGGGTCGTCCTAAGATAATGGGAATTTGTCTGGGGTTGCCACTTAATTTCATATTGAGAACCACAAAATCAACTGAAAAGTAAAACTCATCTACCTTGACCAAGACATCCTCAAGCATTCCACGTAGTTCCTTAATTGATCTGTCGGCTAACTGCAGTGTGACTGATGTGGATTTCAGTTCTCCAAATCCAAAAAGTTCATACACCGAACTAGGTAAAAGATTCACACTTGCCCCTAAATCCAGAAGAGCTTTTTCAATGTGATAATCTCCTATAACACAGGAAATGATGGGGGCTCCTGGGTCCTTAAGCTTTGGAGGAGTGGCATGCTGGAAGACAGAACTAGCATGTTCAGTGAGACGTACTTTCTTTGGGATTTGTGATCTAGATTTACATTTTTGGGTGCACAAATCCTTCAAAAATTTGGCATAAGCAGGGACCTGTTTGATTGCGTCTAGAAGGGGAAGATTAATTTGGACTTGCTTAAACAGTTCCAACATCTCATCGAGTTTTCCTCCCTTCTTATCTGCAGGAATAGGGGCTTTCAGGGCATCCGGAAATGGGGCTTTAGGCAAGTAAGATGATTCCGGTGCAGTTGGTTCCTTCTCTATTTTCAGGTCCTCCTTGTTCTTGGGTGATTTGGATTCGGTTAGAGATTTAGGGTCGGTCTCATTGGTTTTACTAGTGTGTTCAATGACCTTCCCACTTCTCAAAGTCATGATTGATTTGGCATGTTCAGAAAAAGCTTCTGGGGTATTAGAACTCTCAATCATAAATTACCCTCTTGGGTTGCTTTCTGGTTGGGTAGGTAATTTTCCTCCTTCCCTCCTACTGAATGCAGTTGCTAGTTGACCTATTTGGGTCTCTAGCTTAGCAATGGATTGTGTGTGGGAGTTAAGGGTCTGAGTGTTGACTTCTAATCTTTCTAGTGCTTTCAGGATTTTTTTCTCAAAAGCTGAGATGTGACCAGTAGTAGACGGTTGAGGAACATTTTGAAATTGATGGTATGGTCCATGCCTATATGTTGGATCTTGATATTGAGGTCGAGGTGTGGCAGGACCAACCACTGGTTGTGATCTCCAGGAAAAATTTGGATGGTTTCTCCAGCCGGGGTTATAAGTGTTCGAATATGGATCGTTTCCTGGTCTGCGAGCTTGTTGGACTTGAGCTTGCTGAACCTGCTCGTGCACAAACTCAGGAAATTGAGGTGCGGCTGGGCATTCATTAACAAAATGGTTCGGACTTACACACAATGCACAAACTTCTTGGATTGGATTAGGTGGAATCGGGGATTGTCCAGTATTTAGAAGACGATCTAATTTTTGGGACAGTTCATCTACCTTTTGATGGATATCTATGGCATTTCCTACTTCATATATTCCATCTCTTTTTGGGTTTAACATGGGTTTATCTCTAATAGAGGCAGACATATGATATAATAAATTTTCACTTAAAATTTCAAACAGTTGCCATGCCTCATCTTCACTTTTCAGCATGAATGTCCCACCGCATGATACATCGACCATTTGTCGATGTCTTTCAGAAAGCCCATCATAAAAATATTGGATTAACTGTCACTTGGGTACAGCATGGTGGGGACATTTTCTAATAAGGTCTTTTAATCTCTCCCATGTTTCATGAAACATTTCTCCATCTAATTGGGAAAAACTAGTTATGGCTTTCCTTATTTGATTAGTTTTTCCTATGGGAAAATATTTCTTGAGAAACTCTCCTTGCAGCTGGTCCCAGGTTGATATAGTCATGGAATCCAAAGTATGTAGCCAGTATTTGGCTTTGTCCATAAGTGAAAAAGGGAATAATTTCAACCTAAGAGCATCATCGGAGAAGTTGTGAATTTTGACAGTTGAGCATATCTCAAGAAATTCTTCAAGATGTTTATAAGGGTCTTCATTACTAAGTCCATAAAATGAAGGTAACATTTGGATTATACTGGACTTAATTTCATATTGAGTGGCCTCCACAGGGGGCACTTGAATACAAGGAGAGTAGGTATATGTGGAAGGAGTAAAGTACTCCTTCAATTGCTTGGGTGGATCATTCTCCTGATTTCGGTCCATCTTTTTATGTCTGTTGGCTGTAAGGGTTCTTTCTATTTCTGGATCAAAAGGTTGGATTTCTGGTCATAACGATCTACGACCAAGCATACACCTTACAATTATACTGTAGAGCACACACAGAAATTTTTTTTTTTTTATAATATATATTTTTATAATAAAGTGAAAAAAGAATAAAGAAAATCTAAAGAGAAGAACCTAAGAATCTTAAATCTATGAAAAGGAAAAAATTAATTAATGTTTAAATGTTAATTGCAATCAACTTAAACAATCATAGACTCTCTATCCTAAGGTTAACTTAGATCTAGACAGCTCCTAACTTTCAAAATTGCTTTTGAGCACTCCAAGCTCAAGATTGACTAACTGACTCGGCCAGGTAAGCGTAAGATGTGGGAGGTTCCCTGCTCGTTGCTTTCCTTAGACACCAACTAAGTTGGCCAGGTCAGTCAACGGAACCAATTGAAAACCACTTTCTTTAACCACTTGCCTTAGACACCGAGCAATTAACCAATCCGCACTCGGTTTAACTCTAGAGCTTTCTTATCCTATTGAGCTCGAAATTCCTAGGGCTGACGTCTAGTTGATTTTAAATTAAGGTCTAGGTTATGCAAATGCAAGGGAGTAATTTTTGGGCCAAGGAAGGGTGATCAAATCCCCACCTTATCTGGTTAATGGGTTATTGCCTTTAAGATTAATTATGGAGATGCAATACAAAGAAACAAGGTGTCCAATCAAGTTAGAAATTTTTATATTTGTGGTTACGCTATTTTAGTTAAGTGTTATGAAATGTCAGTGATTTTTTTTTTATATAATTTTATCTTTTTATATATATATTTTTTTTTATTTTTTTTGCAAGAAAATAAATTTAAGTGATTAAGTCTAAAAAGCAATAAATCACTGGGCTATGAAAAGTAGCAAATTATTCTAAGCAGTAAAATTCTAAATAGTAAATTAGTTATGCAAGGTAATTCTGTAATTATGCAAATAAGATTATCTAGCTAGAAAGCACTGAAAAAAAATTTAAAACGAGAAATAAAAATTGAAAAGTATTTTTTTTAAAAAAAAATTTTTTTCAATTTTTTAATTCAACCGTGCCAAGATCCCCGGCAACGGTGCCAAAATTTGATGCGTAGTCGTTGATAGCACCAAAAATAACTCTACTCACTACGTAGGTAGGATGAGTCGAGATCGTATCCTCAGGGACCTTGGGCTAAGTTGAGATTGCAAGGTAAAAGAAAGAAGCGTTGTTTTTGATTTAGAAAATAAATTATCATAAAATTGAGGTAATTAAAAAAATAAAGAGCTCGGGAGTTTTGAATTAATTTGCACTAGCAGAATTGTATCTCTTTTTTAACTAAATAGATGTGATTAATCTTAGAAAAAATACCTGTCTTTCCTCGGCACGCTCCGTACCCGTAGATCACGGCGCGTCTCCGGAAAGTACTAGGTAAACAACTCTTCTTTCCTCGGCACGCCCTGTATCCGTAGATCACGACGCGTCTCCGAAAAGTAAAAGTTGTTCCTAATATTAATCTAACAAGAAAGCATAAATAAAAGCATATGATAGGGAGCAAATAAAGAACTCATGACAATTTAAATAAAAAGCATAATCTTTATTGCATATAAGGAAATACAGAAAAGTTTAGAATAATAAACCATCTCTGTGTCGTTACAAAATTTCTTCTCCACTCCCGAGACTGCTAGCCTAGCTGCTCATGAAGTAGTCCCTTTCTATTCCTCTATGCAAGGCTCTAGAAAAATTTCTGGGCTCCCCCTCCAATGAGAGTACAAAAATCTTTTTATAGGTGTTAGGAGGGAGGAGTTTTACATGATTTTCCGATGTGAGACTAAAAAAAATACAAATCTTTCAACACATTTCTAAATATTATTTTTTTCCTTATTTTGAACTTGTCTGCAGTGCGCCCACACCCGCGTCAGCGCCCGTCCCGCGTCAGCGCCCGTCCCGCGTCCACGCCGCGTCTCGCATGTCCACGCCGCATCCCGCATGTCCACACCGCGTCCCCGCATGTCCACGCCGCGTCTCGCATCCGCACCCACGTTCACGCACGCTTCCCACGTTCACTTCTTCTTTTGAATTCACGCGCGCCAGATTTTTGTTTTGAATTCATGTGCTCACGTGAAACCATTTTTTGTATATTCCAAAAAGAAACAAAAGTTCATTCATAATGACATCTATATCCTTTTTAGATTCTTTGCATAGTATCTTCATTTTCTATAATACCGGATGCATCTTTTTTTTATTTTAATTTTATTTTAAGTCCAATTTTCTTCAAACTTGAGTCTTTTTGATCTATGAATCGGACTCTTTGTATCGGCGATCACCTTTCCTGTAAAACATAGAAAAAAACATCAAATTCTTAATAAATAAGATAAATTAAATATAATTATTTAATTTAAAATACTTAAATTAAGTGTTTATCAGTTACTCTTAGACCGGATAGGGGGAGAGGCCCTGCAACGCCCATATGTGCCCCCACGGCCCTGTTAGGGATAGGAGGAGAACCTCGCCCTAACACGAGCAAGGTCGAAGGCCCGGTTACACTTAGATCGGATGGGGGAAGAGGCCCTGCAATGCCCATATGTGCCCCCCTAGCCCTGTTAGAGACAAGAGGAGGACCTCGTCCTAACCTGAGCTAAAACTGATTACGTCAGAAATAGGGAAAGAACCTAGTCCTGACACCAATTAAGGTCTGGTCATTCAAGATCGGATAAGAAAAAGGGAACCTTCCCAGCGACTCCTCTATGCTCCCATGACCCCACTAAGAGCAGGGGGAAAACCCTCACTTAAGGAAAGAAAAAGGGGGGAAGGGGTTAAAAAGGAAAGTGACGAACTACATCAGTGACAAATGGAAAACAAACTACATTAAAAATACAGGGGACCTCGTCTCAGCGAGGATGGGGGTTCTCATCGAAATTCTCGATCTCCAAAAGAGCTCTCAATGCAGGCCAAGGATAAGACGGCTTCCTCAAGACGACGAGAAGCTTAGATCTTCGAGCTCGAACTCTGAAAGGAGGCGTCAAACTTGAGTGGTCCCGGACCAATCAGCGGCCATAAACAGAAGGACGGGTCTATGCGATAGCGATCAGGTACCTCCGAATGGCATCAATATCGAACAAGGTGAAAGCCAAAAGAAGCTCGGCAAACGATAATTCAACACGTGCGTAAAAGAGGTAGCGGAAAATTCCCTTCTCATGTTATTTACTAAATATGTATTACAGAGCCCTTAAGGCTGAAGAAGAAAGATAACCGAAAAAGTGGGCCGATGCAACAATGACCAGTAACCTCCAGACGACGTCGACACAAAAAAAAATAAAAAATAAAAAGGGGGGAAGAAGAGAGAAAGAAGACGAAAAAGAAAAGAGGAAGGGAATACAACAATAACAATGGTGAATGAAAGAAGTTCGACAGGCGACAACTTAACGAAAAGTGCGGACAAGGTAACAAGATCTCCTTCTCATTCTCGATTAATAAGATGTACGTTACAAGACCCTGAGAGCCGAGGAAAAAGAACATTACTACAAGACTCGAAAGGAACACATCAGGGACAACATCAAGCTCTCGACTTCTCCTTCCAATTTTATCCTTCTCAGCAGTATCCTCCAGTGCGTGTGATAAACCTCTCAGCTCTCGCCCCCCGCCTCGTTCCGCTCCATTACCGAAATCCCAACCCTAGGGGGAAAAGGAGGGGATAGAATTCAAGGGGCAGCAACGGCGACGGCAGCGGCGACGACGACCTGCATCAGGAAGAACCAAAAGTACCTCGGAGGCCGCGATGACGTCGGAGGCATGCACCACCACCGCATGCTTCATGATGACCACCATCCTAAGTACTTCGGCAAGGTCGGCATGCGCTACTTCCACCATCCCCAAAACAAGTTCTACTGCCCCGCCGTCAGTGCCGACCACCTCTGGTCCCTCGACCCCGACGATGTCAAGAAGCCCGCCACAGCTTATGACGATGACTCTACCCCCTTGACCGGTGTCGCCTCGTTCAACTACTCTGAAATTCTTAGGTGGAACGTGCTCACCGGTTGGTTCCGTTATTAAATCCCTGTTGTTGAAGGAATTCTCCCTCGAGCCCCCTTCGAGGTGGTGGGAACCTCTAGTGACGGTTCGACAGCCGCTGAACTCGCAGACCACTATTTTTCCCCTCCTACTCCTCTCGATCCGCAACATCCTCTCGAGATTGGGCTCTGGGGCAGAAGCCCCGACGGGAGAACTCCTCGAAAGGGCTCGAGAGACTGAAGGCGGTGGGGAGTCGGCAAAAATGGTGAAGATTGGTGCGAAGAATGCCCAGAGTCGAAAAGAGCACCGATGGGGTGGCTAAACTCTCAGGCAGAAGAAAGGCGTCGACTCTCAGGCGAGATGAAATCCCCAGAGGGAAAGAGAGGGCTTAAATAAGCGATGGGGCCTGGCACAGTTATGGTGGCAGATATCCCTAGGTCAACCAATGGCCGCCATGTGTCCCACTCACTGCGACGTAGGGCTGACCGCTGACGGGACCATTATGGTGTGGCGCTTGGGACTACGCTCCGATGGAATTCCGAAAGGACCCTTCGGATCACCCTAATTGGAAAAAGACTCCGGCACGTGCGCATTAAAAGCGAGGATATCTGAGGGCGATCGTGCACAGGATTCAGGGGGACAACTTCGGCTGTGAAAATTTTTCTATACTTCCTTCATTCGAAACTCGAACTCAAAAGTAGGGGGACTGGTGTTGGGCATAAATTCCCCCCCCAGCCGAAGTTCGTGTCAGGAGTGATCCTCCGAGGGTTCTACAGACGTCCGACCTTCGACGACATCTTTCCGAACCTCTCCGATGGTCGAGCCTCCGCAACGTTCCCAAGTTCTGCCGATGGATAAATCCCCACCAGCGTCGATCGGATTCTTCACGACAGACGGACTCCACCCAAGTTTCTACCTGCTAGACTTCATCCGGACTCCTATGGGAGCCGGACTTCATCCGGACTCCTATGGGAGCCGGACTTCATCCCCGACTTCAACTGCAGGAAGACTTCATCCGGACTACTACAGGAGCTGGACTTCATCCCCGACTTCAACTACAGGAAGACTTCATCCGGACTCCTATGGGAGCCAGACTTTATCCCCGACTTCAACTGTAGGTAGACTTCATCCGGACTCCTACGGGAGCCGAACTTCATCCCCGACTCTGGCTGCAGGAAGACTTCATCCGACTCCTACGGGAGCCGGATTTCATCCTGACTCCTACGGGAGCCGGATTTCATCCCGACCCTGACTGCAGGAAGACTCCATCCGGACTCCTACGGGAGTCGGACTTCGTCCCCGACTTCAAATGCAGGTAGACTTCATTCGGACTCCTACGAGAGCCGGACTTCGTCCCCGACTTCAACTGCAGGAAGACTTCATCCGGACTCCTACGGGAGCCGGACTTCATCCCCAACTTCAACTGCAGGAAGACTTCATCCGGACTCCTACGGGAGCCGAACTTCATCTCCGACTTCAACTGTAGGTAGACTTCATCCAGACTCCTACGGGAGCCAGACTTCATCCCCGACTCCGGCTGCAGGTAGACTTCATCCGGACTCCTATGGGAGCCGGACTTCGTCCCCGACTCCGGCTGCAGGAAGACTTCATCCGGACTCCTACGGGAGCCGGACTTCATCCCCGACCTCAACTGCAGGAAGACTTCATCCGGACTCCTACGAAAGCCGGACTTCGTCTCCGACTTCAACTGCAGGTAGACTTCATCCGGACTCCTACGGGAGCCGGACTTCATCCCCGACTTCAACTGCAGGAATACTTCATCCGGACTCCTACGGGAGCCGGACTTCGCCCCCGACTCCAACTGCAGGTAGACTTCATTCGGGCTCCCACGGGAGCCGGACTTCCGTCCTAAATTTCTGTTGCAGGTAGATCTCACCCCGAACTCCTACAAGGGCCGGACTCCGAGCTTCTACTGCAAGCGACCCACTCCGACTTTCCTCTACAAATGATCTACTTCAAATTTCTACCACGAGCGGTCCGTGCCGGATTCCCACCGTAAGCCTTCACCCGAGCTTCCATTATGGATGAATTTCTTTCGAATTTCTGTTGCAGACAGGCCTTGGCCGGGATTCCTCGACAAATGGTCCCCATCCGGGCTTCTACGGAGATCGGACTCCGACCAAACTTCTATAAGCTGGCAAATGCTGGGCTCACGGAATCCAGCAGCTGGACCCCTCCGGCGGATGAACCTCTCCAACGCCATCCGACATCCACCACCGGTCGACCCTCTGCCGAAGTCTGCACGAAATCGGACTGCGTCTGCGGAAAGCCTCTGACCGAGCTCCTACGACAAGTGGTCCTCGCCTGCAACCTTGACGCCTAAGGCACCCAACAAGATTTGCAACATCCAAGCTCCTCTCTGATGAATAGCTACCTCTCTCCGCCAGGCACCCCAACCGAATTCGACTGACTAGCCAGGACCCCCTGACAGGCCACAGTAACGGCCACGACTCTGCTCCACTTCCTGCGGTAGATTTCACGCGGCTCCATCACTCCCTGGCAGGCCACAGTAACGGCCACGACACTGCTCCACTTCCTGCGATGGATTCTGCGTGGCTCCATCACTCCCTGGCAAGCCACAGTAATGGCCACAACTCTGCCCCACTTCCTGCGATGGATATCGTGCGGCTTCTCCACCCTTTGGCAAGTCGCGACAACGGACACCGCTTCAGACTCCACGTGTCAGGTCACGATGATGGCCACGATTCCACTCTACTACTTTTCATAACAAACTCCTCCTGGCTCCGAACGGCCCACTGCCAGACGGTTACAAACGTCGCTATCGGTCTGTTGCCCCCTCCGCCTATAAAAAGGGGGGATCCCAGATACGTTATTCTCTAAGCTCTAATTTCTATCCCAAAAACTCTGCTAAAATTTTCGTTCGAGCACTCCATTCTTGTTGAGGCAGAGAACTGACTTGAGCGTCGAAGGGTCTTGCCAGAGCAACCCCAACTCCAGTTTAGACTTCCTTTGCAGGTCCCGACGGTGACCGCGACTCCAGCTTCTCCGACGCAAACGAATTTTTGCACCAACACTACTATTTTGATTATTTATATGGTGATGATCATAACATTCAAACCACACATATATGAACCATTCAAAACTCTATTGTCTCTTAATACTCATTCATAAAGTTCTAAAGTAATTATACTTGTGCTTTTATAAAATCTACTTAATGTAGATAGTTTATATATGCATGATTTGAATTTTACAATCATCATCATACAATGATTAAAATAGTAACAAAGATCATTTATCTAAAATATTATCTTATAATCAGACGTCGTTTGATCTTTTGATTACTCATTTTTTATTTAACGATCTAAATCATTCTATAATAAATTGACTATAATAATGATATTTGATTGAAGTAAAATTTTGATATATGCTATAAATATCACCGAGATCAACGTTATAAATTTTTAGATCCATTGGTGGTTTCTTTCTATCAGATCATCATGCGGTCGTTTGTGACCATTGAAATCAAATTTTATTGATCAATATAGCTAGGGCTATCTGATTGAGGTAGTCTTTTGTAACGATACTCTAACGATAATTATTTAAATAATAAATTATAAAGATGAGCTTTAAATTTTAAAATTATATCATATTCAAAAAAAATAAAAAAATTTATATTTAATTGCAAAATATATTTACAATCAATTTTTTGATTGTAAAATATTAAAAAAATTATGATCAAAAAATTGATCATAAAATACATGAATTATTTTCTTAATTTATAAAATATTTTTATTACAAATCATTCACTATTTATTTTTTAAAAATTTTTAATTTTTCATCATTTATCTGGGATGCAAAATTTGCATCTCAAATAATATAATATTTATGATGCAAATTTTGTTTAGTCACAAATATGGTCATTTATGATATAAATTTTTTATCATAAATAATCTGCTATTTATTTTTTAAATTTTTTTTTGATTTTTTTGATTATTTTAGATGTAAAATTTACATCATAAATAATGTAATATTTGTGATGAAAATTAAATTTTCTTTATAAATATCTTTGTTTGCGATGTAAATTTTTCATTGCATATAGTTCTACTATTTATTTTTAAAAAAATTAAATTTTCATCAATTATTTATAATAAAAAGGTTATATTGTAAATAATTAAATATTTATGACATAAATTTATGTTGCATCATAAATATCTTTATTTGGGATGAAAACTTTTCATCATAAATAATCTACTATTTATTTTTTTAAAAAAATTTTGATTTTTTGTTGATTATTTATGATAGAAAGTTTGCATTACAAATAAGTTTATATTTATGATGTAAATAAAATTTATGTCACAAATATTATTTGTTTGTGACATAAATTTTTTATCATAAATAATCTACTATTTATTTATTTTTAAAATATTTTGGCTTTTCATCAATTATTTATGATGTAAATTTTTTATCATAAATAATTATATATTTATTACATAAATTTTTGTAACATTGTAAATATTTTTGTTTGTGAGGTAAATTTTTCATCATAAATAATCTACTATTTATTTTTTAAAAAAAATTTAATTTATTATTGATTATTAGTGACACAAAATTTCAATCATAAATAATTTACTATTTATGATGCAAATAATTTTACAGTTGTAAATACTCTCGTGTGTGATGTAAATTTTTTATAGTAAATAATCTACTATTTATTTTTTAAAATTTTGATTTTTATCAATTATTTATGATGAAAAATTTATGTCATAAATAATGACTATTTGTGATGTAAAATTTGATATATATCATAAATAATATATTATTTATGACTAAAAGAGTTTTACATCATAAATAGTTAAATTATTTATGATGTAAAGCTCTTTCCGTCATAAATAGTGGTAGTTGCGATGAAAATATTTTCATCATAAATAATTACATCTTAAAAACTCTATTTTCTTATAGTATTCTAATATATACCGTAAGTTTCTTTGATATACACCTAATAGTAATCTAATCAATACATATTTCTAGATAAATCCATATATAGTTTCAAAATATGAAGTTTACCAATACATATTATATAGTCAGGTGATATACACTTCATCAATTAGTCATCTAGCAAACCAATATATATCTCCAAGCAAATTGATACATAGTTTTTGAAATATTATGCTCACTAGTACCCACTATATTGTATGGTGATATATATTGATCGATATTTTGATATATACTACAAGCTTCTTTGATGCACATCTAAAAATTATGTATCAACTTATCTAAAGGTATATATTAGATGACTATTAGATGTCTATCAAAAAAAGCTTATAGTATAAATTAAAAAGCCAATGAGTATGTATCACCAAGTCATATAGTATGTCTTGGTGAACATAATATTTTAGAAACTACGTATTAATTTACTTGAAAATATGTATTGGGTTACTAAAATACTAATTTACTAAATATATATTACCTGTCTATATATTGTGTATTAGTAAACTTCATATTTTGAAAAATATATATCAATTTATTTGGAAGTATGTATTAACTTGCTTGATAATTAGTTTATTTAGTGTGTATCATATAGCAATGTAATATATATTGATAAAAAGTATATGCTAAAAATGAGAACAAAAAAGAATGCCATATTTATTTTTAATCATAGAACTCATAACTTTATTAGTAAAAAAGTCTTTGACTTTTAAATTTATTCTTTAAAATTGGTGTTAAGAGAAACATGTCAAATTACGACAATCACCCTATAATTTTTTCTCTTATGCCCGCTTCATATGCTTTTTATTCCTTTAGAACAAATCCCTAGGAAGAAAAATGGGCCGAATCTCTCCATCTACCACATGTATGCATGGACATTTGCTATGCATATACATAGCATTGAATTGCATGTGAAAATTTTTTTTACTGAAAAAAGTTCAAAGAAGTATTTATACATACCTTTGCTAAAGCATTAGCATTTACTACTACTTATTAGTATTAATATCATGATTTGGTTTGCTTTTAAAACCAACATTAAAATATCATAAATTAGAATAGAAAAATGTTAGCATTAGACTTGTTGCGGCCAATCCCTTGTTGCATCCGTCGTCAATGAAGAGCACCTGCAAGATGAAGTCCTCATAGACTGAAATTGTGTCCAGCAGAGATCCTCCGATGCTTAAGTCAGAGAGAAGGTTGGTGAACAGCAGATAAAGAAAATTTGAAATGACAGCCTTCGTCCAAAATTATCTTACCTGTGCTGCTCATTTACTTCTCTTTTATAGATAATTCTAATATAACCATCGAGCATGTGGTCCTATTTTTTATAGCACTAAATTATTAGGGTATAATCATGAAATTAATGAGTTGTTTATGCCTACTAATGATCATGACATGTAGTCAATAACCATTTATAATGATTAGATGGGTAGGTTTCGTATATTCCGGCCTTATGTGATCATGGAAAGATAGGCCGACTATATGTCAGTAATAGTAGAAGGTCGGTGGAGATCCGAATGAGCATCGGATGGTAATTCTGATATGTCGATAGTCATCGATCGTGTTTAATTGAGTTCTATTGTTGGTTGATAATAGCCGACTATCGATCGATCAGTCGATTGTGAGTCGACGTAATGTGTTCATTCGACCGATGTAGAGTCAGAGTCGGGGGTCGATTGTATTGTCCCAACAGTTGCCCCCCACTTCAAATCCAAGATGGTTTGACGTGTATACCATCACGTGGCCTGTCATATTGGACGAAGGGAGTCATCACGTGTTGCCTCGAGTCCTGACTTAGCTACTGTCCTTTATGAATTTTTTAGAATATGAGAGATCTTCAATTATTTTGCTCATTATTGGACTGTCATTTTAATGGGATAATTCGACATCGGATGTCATTTTAGGAAGATAATTCAACATTGGATAATATAATTCTGACTAGTAGATCTTGAACACGTGTCTGAACATCATTGGATCGGAGCTGTTCATACGGATAACGGTGAGGTGGCACGATCAGGAGCAAGTGCATCGAACCATCCAACTAATGATCGGTCTAGATGTTGCTACGTGTTGTCATCTGATGAGATTCTGATTTAACTAATTTCATCTGGATCATTGATGGATCCTATATATATAGGATCACTTTCAGCCAAACTTTTACTTTACATTTTGTCACCATCCTCTACTGCGAAAACTTTGTCGGAAGATCGCCCCGATACCAGAAAGCTTCAGGGTCTCTTCTCCACCCCCTTTTTTGGCTTTCAGGTCTAGTTTTCTCATCCTCCTGGGGTCTCTCTCTCTTTTAGGTTTTCGCTTTAGAGTTCTCTAGTTTTCTTTCTTTATGCCTAGGGCTTCTTTTTCTCAGGATAGTCGGTCAGAAAATTTGACCAACGAATCTCCATCGAGTCCAAAAGTGGAAGCTTCTTCTCTATCTGAACCTAATGTTGAACAGCTCCAGGAGCAATATCGTATCCCGAAGCAGTATCAGCTCTTCGTTCTTGGCTCTGATGGTTGGATGAACTCTCCTCCTTCAGATCAGATTGCCTTCTATGTTGAAGACCTTCAAGTCGGTCTTTGATTTTTGATTCTGAAGTTTGTCTGGAATCTTCTCGATTACTACAACCTTTGCCCTACTCAACTGGCACCGAACTCTGTCCTACTGATAATTAGTTTTACTTTACTGTATCGGTTCATACTGACTGAGCCTCATCCTTCTCTTTTTCAAACTTTTTTTATTCTTCAACCTCATCCTAAGGTCAAAGGTTGGTGGTTCTTCAATCTGAGAAAAGTCCTTTCTTTCATTACCGATCTTCCATCGTCCATTCATGGATGGAAGAATCAATTCTTTTTTATTTCTTCTCCTTCTCCTTGGGGCTTTCTTTCATGCTGGGGTGATCCAAGGACTGGCCCCAACGAGAATAGTCGGGTGAAGGTCGATGATCGAAAGAATTTTTACCGACTGAAGGACATGGCAGTTCCACCACAGAGAGAGCTGATAATCGAACAAGCTCTCTACGATGTCGGACTTAGTTTGGTCACCTCCTTAGATATAGCAAAGTTGACCACTTTCATTTTTACCTTGTTTGTTTTTGAATTGTATTGACTTTTTTATTCTGATTGCAACTATGCAGCCGAGGGCACGAGTATCGGCTATAGATATTCATCAGCATGCTGTCAAAAAGAAGGCAGCATCCAAAGCTGGACCCTCCCGACTACCGAAGAAGGATCGGGCAACTGCTTCATCTGCACTGATAAGAGAATCCGACATACCATCGGCATCAATTTTTGAGCTGATTTTGGCATTGTCAGCCTCGACAACGCTCCCTGAGGTGCCATCCGTTGAAGGTGGGGTGACAGGAGAAGATGGAGCTACAGCAGTACCATCGATAGCTCCACCAACAGAAGTTTGGACCATGATGGAAGTTGCAATCGAGCCTGAACAATCTACGACTGCACCAGTTGCTCCTCCAGCAAAACCCTCTCGAGCACAGTCGAGCTCTGACTTTCTCACATTCTCAAGCGTGGGACTACCGACAGGAGATCGGGGGAAGGCACCGACGACTTCGATAGATGATGGATCATTGGCAGGTCACTCGATTCTTTTTGACATCAGAGTTTTTGAGGGTGAGTCGGCCTTGGCCAATCTGGCATTGGCCCGGCGGCTTATCCAAACTGCTCTTTTTCTGACTGATTGGGAGAACAGGAAGAACCGGATTGTAGCCGAGATATTTTCTTCCTTTTATCCAACGATACTTGGGGTAAGTTCTTCAACATTTTTTTTATCTAATCTAACTTAGTTCATCTTCTATTTTCAGTGGGCTCATAACATGCATGATCTGAAAGTCGGCTATCGAAAGATTGCCAACTTTCGTCGGTCATGGATGGATAAAATGGCGTCACCAATGCTGAGAAGATGACTGCCCTTGAGCAACTCTAGGTAGCAACTGAGTGGGAGGCGAAGCTTCAGGAAGAAGTCTCTCATTTGACTGCTGTTCTACAATCTTCTGGAGCCGAACTTGAGTCAGCTCATCAAAATATTTCATCTCTTGAGCTACGGATTAAGAGCAAAAAGTATTCTATCCATCAGCTTCAACGAGAAAGGGATGGTTGCATCGACGAACTTGAAGCCGAATGTGGAAGACATCGGGCCACCCTGAAAAGGTTGGCACTGGTCGATGATGAGTCGGCTTCCGTAAGAGCTGATGCAGAGCTAGCGAGAGCAGAAGTAGAGTCAGCAAGGAAAGCTTTGAACCAAGCCATAGATAACTTCAAGAACTCTGAAGAGTTTAAAGAAGAAATCCTCGAAGGTGGGTTCGCTTCTTATTGCATTGGGTACGAAGACGGTCGAGATGCGGTCGGAAAGCTATACCCAAATTTGAACTGGAGCAGCATCATCCCTCCTGTCTTGAAAGATGAAGCTGTTGAAGAAGAAGCTGCGTCGATTGAAGATGCTGCACCGGCTGCTGAAGATGTTGCACCGACTACACCAGAAGATGTTCCAATCACCGATGCTGCACCGGAGCAAGGAGATGGGGATGACGACTGGTGATCGATGTAATATTTTTATCTTTTTTTTGTAATTAAAAATTTTTGTAATCAGACTTCGATCCAATTTTGTAATCTTCTTTTTAATGAATGAATGAAAAAAAAAAATTAAGCATAGATTCTCTTTCTTTGTATATCTGTAATATCGTAGAATTATCATTTGACTACCAAATTTCGATCGACAAGCCGAACGTTCATTAATGCTTGTCGAATTCATCTGTTAGTCGAAGACATACTTTATCTCTTAGGTATCAGGATAAATGGTAATAAGCCAAATATCCTTCGATCGATCGTAGTCGGATTAGTATGTCTAGTTATTTGATAATCAATAGCAAACCGAATATCCTTCGATCGATCATAGTTAAGTCGGTATAATTTTAATCTGACCTGAATCATATTGGTATAATGTTCTGCTTAGTTAAAACTAAGTCAGCATAATAGTCATTCGACTAGAGTCGGCTTTTATAGTAAAAAATCGAGATATAGTCAGTATCGAGATACAGTTAGTATTTTAGCTTTTACAGTGAAAGTCGAAATATAGTTGATAAGAATTGATATTTATAGTTGGTCGAAACTTTTGTAGTTCTGAAATTTAATATTTCATTCAGAATGCTATACATGTGAACAACTTTATTGATAGTACATCTTTAAATTGTCAGCATTTTACATTCATAGAATAGCTGTTCCTTCAAGAGTTTCCAACCGATATGCATCCGATCTAAGTGTTTCGATTATTCTGTAAGGTCCTTCCCAATTGGAAGATAATTTTTTTTGATCCAGTGGTTTTAAGACTTCTGCTTTCCTTAGGACCAGATCTCTTGGATGGAAGATCTTCGGCTTAACTTTTGCATTATAATACCGGACTATTCTTTACCGATATACTGCTATTTGAACTTGAGCTTGTTGTTGGACTTCTGAAAGTAGATCTAGATCAACTCTCCGATATTCTGAATTTTTCGACTCACTGTATTGCTCCATCCTCGCTGATGGTAATCCGATCTCAAGTGGGATCATTGCTTCTATTCCATAAGTCAGATTGAATGACAATCTTCCATTGGTACATGTGGAGTTATTCAAAATAAGCCCACAAGATTAGGTATAATTCTTTCACCCAGAGATCTTTAGCTTCATTCAGTCTGGTCTTGAGTTCATGCAGAATTATTCGGTTTGTTACCTCCATCTCTCCATTGGATTGTGAATGGCCGACTGATATGAGTATGTGCATCATGTAAAATTTTGCACAAAACTCTTTGAAGTTCTGAATGTTGAATTGCTGACCATTGTCAGTAATGATGGTGTATGATAGATCGAATCTGCATATGATTGATCTCTAAATGAAGTCTTCCATCTTACTTTCAGTGATTTGTGTCAAAGGTTCAGCTTCCATCCACTTGATGAAGTAATCGATGGCGACCACTATGAACTTTCTCTGATCAGATGTCGGAAAGAAATGACCAAGTATGTCGATTCTCCATTATGTGAAGAGCTATGGTGCAACAATTGATATCAACTGACTAACTGGTTGGTGTTGTATATTTGTATATTTCTGATATGGTTCACACCTTCGGACAAGTTCATCTATATCTTTCTTCATGGTGGGTCAATAATATCTGTTGGTGCAAAAATCCGCTTGCGTCGGAGAAGCTGAAGTCGAGGGAGTCGCGGTCGCCGTCGGGACCTGCGGAAGTCTAAACTGGAGGTGGGGTTGCTCCGGCAAGACCCTCCGACGCTCAAGTCAGTTCTCTGCCTCAACAAGAATGGAGTGCTCGAACGAAGAATTTAGTAGAGTTTTTAGGTAAAAAACTAGAGCTTATTGAATAACATATCTGGGGCCCCCTTTTATAGGCGGAGGGGGCAGTAGCCTGATAGCGACATCTGTAACCGTCTGGCAGTGGGCTGCCCAGGATCAGACGGAGTTTGCTGCGAAGAGTAGTGGAGTGGACCCGTGGCTATCACCGGAGCGTGCCATGTGGAGTCTGCCGTGGGTAGTGGAGCGGCGTCTGTTGTCGCGATTTGCCAGTGGATGGGAGAATCGCACGGTATCCGTCGCAGGAAGTGGAGCAGGATCGTGGCCATTATTGTGGCCTGCCAGGGAGTAGTGGAGTTGCGCGGGATCCGTCGTAGAAAGTGGAGTAGGATCGTGGCCGTTATTGTGGCCTGCCTGGGAGTGCAGATCCGTCGGCTGAAGTTCGGCAGCGGTCGGAGCTGATGATGGAGTCCGGCTCCCATAGGAGTCCGGGCGGAGTCCTCCTTGCGGTTGGAGTCGTGGGCGGAGCCCGTCTCCCGTGGGAGTCCGGGCGGAGTCCCCTGCAATCAAAGTCAGGTGCGAAGTCCGGCTCCCGTAGGAGTCCGGACGGATCTTACCGGCGGTTGAAGTCGGCGACGGAGCCTGACTCCCATAGGAGTCCGGGCGGAGTCATCCTTGCGGTTGGAGTCGTGGGCGGAGCCCGGCTCCCGTGGGAGTCCGGGCAGAGTCCTCTCGGAGTTGAAGTTGCGGGCGGAGCCCGGCTCCCGTAGGAGTCCGGACGGAGTCCCCTGTAATTAAAGTCAGGTGCGAAGTCTGGCTCCCGTAGGAGTCCGGACGGATCTTACCGACGGTTGAAGTCGACGACGGAGCCCGGCTCCCGTAGGAGTCTGGGCGGAGTTATCCTTGCGGTTGGAGTCGTGGGTGGAGTCCGGCTCCCGTGGGAGTCCGGGCGGAGTCCTCTCGGAGTTGAAGTTGCGGGCGGAGCCCGGCTCCCTTAGGAGTCCGAGCGGAGTCCCCTGCAATTAAAGTCAGGTGCGAAGTCCGGCTCCCGTAGGAGTCCGGACGGATCTTACCGGCGGTTGAAGTCGACGACGGAGCCCGACTCTCGTAGGAGTCCGGGCAGAGTCCTCCTTGCGGTTGGAGTCATGGGCGGAGCCCGGCTCCCGTGGGAGTCCGAGCGGAGTCCTCTCAGAGTTGAAGTCGCGGGCGGAGCACGGCTTTCGTAGGAGTCCGGGCGGAGTCCCTTGCAATTAAAGTCAGGTGCGAAGTCCGGCTCCCGTAGGAGTCCGGACGGATCTTACCGGCGGTTGAAGTCGGCGACGGAGTCCGGCTCTCGTAGGAGTCCGAGCGGAGTCCTCCTTGCGGTTGGAGTCGTGGGCGGAGTCCGGGTCCCGTGGGAGTCCGGACGGAGTCCCCCCAGAGTTGATTCTGCTGAGAACTTCGGCTGTGGGTATTTTATACCTAACACCAGTCCCCCTACTTTCGAGTTTGAATTTCGAATGAAGAAAGTACATAGAGATTGGCATAGCCGAAGTTGTCCCCTCGAATCCTGCGCACGGCCACCCCCATATATTTTGGCATTAAATGTGCGCATGCTGGAGTCTTTTCGAATCGGGACGATACGAAGGGACCCTTCGAAATTCCTGCCGGTACACTGGCCCAGGTACGGCGCCATAATGGCTTTGCCGATTCGTCAGCCGCTTTTAGCCGCCCGTCGGGGGGAGTGGGACACGTGTCGGGCGTGGGCTGGCCTGGGGGGATTCGCGATCATCATGGTGCCGGATCCCAGGGTCTATTTAAACCCGTCCTTCCACCTTTAAGGGCCCTATTCCATTCTAGAGTTTTATCAGTGTCTGCCTTCCCTTCGAGAGCCCTGTTTCAGTTGGTATCTTCTCGAGCCGTAGGCACCCTCCAAATCGTCCTTGTCTTCATCCCTCCGGTCCCTCAGAGCGATCTAGGTTAGTTCCAGCACCTTCAACCTTCTTCCCACCGCTTAGGGACTTCTTCTTTGCCATTATTTTTGTATTCCTCCGAGTTAGTTTTCTGTGACCCCTCACCCTTCATCCTATCCGTCTTCTTCGAGATCTTTGGAGCCCTCATTCGAAGCTACTCAAAATATCGTCCGGCTCTTCCGCTCCCTGCAGTTCCGAAAGTTCTTCCGCCTCAAACCCCCAGGTCCCTTGCTCTGTAGACGAACCCGCATCAGGGGCTGGGCTCCGCCCGATTTTTGCACCGGGCGCCATTCCATGTTCCCTGACTCCGGAGGAACTCCTTCTGATAAGGGTTCAGTATGGAGTTCCTCCGAAGTACGACCTGGAGCTGCCTAGCCCTTCTGACCGGGCTAGCACTCCTCCATTCGGTCGTTTTTGTCTGTATCAGGAGGCGTTCCGTGTCGGACTCCAGCTTCCACTTCCTTCCTTTCTTGTCGCCCTCTTCCGCTTCTTAGACATCTCCTTGGCTTCTGTGGCCCCGAATTCTTTTAGGTTTTTGATAGGATTTCTCTCCCTTTGCCACGTAGTCGAGGTCCAATCGTCCCTCTCCCTATTTAGGCACTTCTATACTTTCAAGCACCATCCTTCGGCGAAGGACTGGTGGTACTTCTCCCCCCAGTTCGGCAAGAAGGGGTTGCTGAAAGGTGCCCCTTCTTCAATCCATAATTGGAAGGAGAAATACCTCTTCGTCCACTGCCCGACCTTGAGGCTGGGCCTGCCCCCTTGGGGCTCTCTGAGGGATTCTGTCCGCCGGGCCCCCAGCCTGGGGGAGGATGACCTTCAGGCTGCCCGGAAGCTTCTTGCCTACTCCGCTCCTTCCCTTCCCAATCTTCTGAGGGAGTAATTTTTGTTCAACATTGGCCTGAGCCCCCAGGATCCTGCGAGTACTTCATCTCTTCCCTTATCTTCTTTTCTTCTGTCCTTCTTCTTTTTCTTTCTCTTTTTTTTTTACTCTTCTTCCTTCTCTCTCCTTTTCTCCTCTTTCTTCTTCTCTCTTTTTTTTTTCTTTTTTTTTTTGTCTTCAAGAATCATCCAATCAATAAAGCTAAATTTCTTATCGCGGATGGCTTCTCCTCCCTCCCCTTCTTCTCTCTATTTTTCTTCCTATGATGAGTCGTGCTTTGACGCTTTTGCCTTCCGATGGCAGTGTCCTGCAGAAGTACTTCCCCTGCCCCTGGGGGTCCCACTGAAGTCGACGATCCAGCGGCTGAAGAAGGAAGTCCTTCACTTGACAAAGAAGTCAAAGAAGATGGAAGGCGAGCTTCGCAGATTGAGGGAAGGTCATTCTGAAGCCGCCGCGGAGGCCACCCACTTTCGAAATCTCCACGTGAAGGGGATCATGGAGTATAGCCGGAGGAAGGTAGATTTTGTGAAGGAGCTTGAGGAATGCAAGAAGAGCGCCAGCGACCAAATTTGGGCTCAGGCCGCCAGGATTAGCACCCTCAAGGTGGAACTGTCAGCTGCGAAGGGGAAGATCGGCCAGCTGGAAGGAAGTTCGTCCCGGCTCTTGGCTCGGGTCGACGGCGACCAGGAGTGGTCGAAGAAGGTTCCGACCTTCAACGGAAGCTTTAGGATGCCGAGGTGAGCCACGACGTGCATCGGGCCAGCTGGCGCAGGCAGGTGGAGGAATATAAAGGGAGACTCAGGGCGGCGACCGATGAAGTCGCCCGTCTCCAGAGGTAGCTGGCCAGCAGGGCTCAGCTTACTTCCGTCCGAGATTCTGATGAGCTCCAGTCCCTAAGAGGAATCGTTGAAGGGATTTCTGTCGCCCTCGGAGAAAAGACAGTCGAGCTGCAACAACTGAAGATTCAACTGGCATACGAGCAGCGGGCCGTCGCGGATGCGGAGGCAGAATCTGAGGTCTTGAGAAAGAGGCATCGAGAGGCAGAGGCCGAGAGCCAGCGACTTCGTCGGGCGCTCCAGGACGCGCTGCAGAAAAGGGAAGAGCTAGAAGAAGAAATTGAGAATCTAAGGCAGTCTTGGATGAGGGGTGGAGCAGATAACTCTAGGTCGGAGGGAGCAGAGCCTCCTTAGAGCTCTTTTCGTCCTTCTGTCTTTTCATGTATTTACTTCCCTTTTTGTTGTTTTGCTTTTCTTTCCTTGGCCTTCCGGGCTTTGTAGCGTGTATTTCGGAAATGGAATGAAAAGGGTATTTTGTGTTACCTCGTCCGTGCATTGTATTAGATTGTCGTCCATCGAACTTTTCTTGTCGTTCGACTTGTCTGACGTAGATGTCGTTGGGAGGTGCCCAGTCGTCGATGCATTGGCTTGCCTTCCACGTCGTACATGGCCGCAAGCCCGAGCTTAGTGGTCCGGACTCTGCATTACTTCAGGGATGTCGCTGTCCTCCTGACCTATGTCGGGAGTCTTTTTAGAGGCCGGGGGTGTTTGGTAGGAACTCCCAATCTTCGTTGGGACGAAGTCTTTTAGGTCTTTGGTGCGGTTCGTCCTTCATCTGTTTCCGTCGTAGTTCGTCACCCTTCCTTTTTAATTTTCCTCCTCTTCTCCGAGTGAGGGCCCTCCCCTCGCCCTTTGCGGGGTTGCACAGGAGCGTGGGGGTGCCGCTAAGGGGCTTTTTTCCTTCATCCGATCTTATTGGGCGGTCGGGTTTCGTCACCATCAGGATGAGGTTCTCCTCCCATTCTCACGAGGGCACATAAGGGCCATTGCCAGGGCGGGCGGAGTCTTCCTTGCTGCAGAAGTCGTGGGGTGGAGTCCGGCTCCCGTAGGAGTCCGGGCGAAGTCTCTCTTGCTGCAGAGGTCGTGGGTGGAGCCCGGCTCCCGTAGGAGTCCGGGCGAAGTCTCTTTTGCTACAGAGGTCGTGGGTGGAGCCCGGCTCCCGTAGGAGTCCGGGCGAAGTCTCTCTTGCTGCAGAGGTCGTGGGTGGAGCTCGGCTCTCGTAGGAGTCCGGGTGAAGTCTCTCTTGCTGCAGAGGTCGTGGGTGGAGCCTGGCTCCCGTAGGAGTCCGGGCGAAGTCTCTCTTGCTGCAGAGGTCGTGGGTGGAGCCCAGCTCCCGTAGGAGTCTGGGCGAAGTCTCTCTTGCTGCAGAGGTCGTGGGCAGAGCCCGACTCCCGTAGGAGTCCGGGCGAAGTCTCCCTTGCTGCAGAAGTCACGGACAAAGTCCGGCTCCCGTAGGAGTCCGGGCCTTCAACCTTGCTCAAGTCAGGGCGAGGTTCTTCTCCCGTTCCCGACATGGCTGTGGGGGCGCGTTAGGGTGCTGCAAGGCCTCTCCCCCCATCCGGTCTAAAAGAACCGGGCCTTTGACTTTGCCCATGTCAGGATGAGGTCTTCCTCCTGTTCCTGACATGGCTGTGGGGGCACATTAGGATGCTGTAAGGCCTCTCCCCCCATCCGATCTATAAGAACTGGGCCTTTGACTTTGCTCATGTCAGGACGAGGTCTTCCTCCTGTTCCTGATATGGCTGTGGGGGCGCGTTAGGATGCTGCAAGGCCTCTCCCCCCATCCGGTCTAAAAGAATCGGGCCTTTGACTTTGCTCATGTCAGGACGAGGTCTTCCTCCTGTTCCTGACATGGCTGTGGGGGCACATTAGGGTGCTGTAAGGCCTCTCCCCCCATCCGATCTAAAAGAATCGGGCCTTTGACTTTGCTCATGTCAGGACGAGGTCTTCCTCCTATTCTTGACATGGCTGTGGGGGCTCATTAGGGCGCTGTAAGGCCTCTCCCCCCATCCGATCTAAAAGAACCGGACCTTTGACTTTGCTCATGTCAGGACGAGGTCTTCCTTCTGTTTCTAATATGGCTGTGGGGGCACATTAGGACGCTGTAAGGTCTCTCCCCCCATCCGGTCTAAAAGAACTGGGCCTTTGACTTTGCTCACGTCAGGACGAGGTCCTCCTCCTGTTCCTGACATGGCTGTGGGGGCACATTAGGGCGTTGTAAGGCCTCTCCCCTAATCCGATCTCGAGATAGTCGGACTTTCATTTCAGGTATGTTAGGATGGGGTTCTCCCTCCGTTCCCAACATAACTTTGTTTCAAGCGTTTGGAGGGGACATATCCAGTCGTGGCAAATCCATGCCAAATGGGAAGAGTACGTCAAGTAGAAAGAAATTTAGATTCAAAGTGAAATCGTAAGTGATACATTTACAGATTTCTCGAGTTCCACGGTTGCGGGAGGTCTGCTCCTCCTTGAGGCCCTCCGGTGATGGAGTCGATGGTCCCGATGGGAGGCCGGTCCCCGAGTTGCTCCTCCCTTCTTGGTGGTTCAGGTTGCGGAAGGGCCCTTGGCCGATCTCCTCTACCCTCAGGCCTGCGTCGGATGAACCTGTCGAGTCGACCTCGCCGAATGAGCTCCTCGATCTCGTCTCAGAGTTGGATACATTCCTTCGTGTCGTGGCCGTGGTCGCGGTGGTAGAGACAGAACTTGTTGGGGTTGCGCTTCTCGGGGTGTGTGTGCATCCTCTTTGGCCTAGGGAGCTGCTCTCTGACCTCCATCAGTACCTGGGCCTTCGAGGCGTTGAGGGGGGCGTAGTTGCGGAATCTCCCCAGTGGGGAACCCAGCCGAACCCCACGATCCAGACTTCTCTGCCTGCGTACCCGGGGTGGAGTATGGGCACGCTTGTGCCCAGGAGGGGATCGAGAACGCGGCCGGGCTTCTCTGGGCCTTTTTTCAATTGCGGGCTTACTCGAGTCTCCCGCTTGCCGCTCCTTTGTTGTTTCTTCATCCTTCATTTTGAAGGCTTCTTCCACTCGGGTGTAGCCCTCAGCCCGAGCCAGCAAATCAGCAAAATTCTTGGGGTACTTCTTCTCCAGGGAGAACAAAAGGTCATTCTTCTGAAGGCCACCCTTCAGGGCGGCCATTGCGACTGATTGGTCCAAGTTTCGGACCTCCAGCGCCGCGACATTGAAACGGTTGATGTATGCCCGAATGGACTCCCCTTCCCTCTGCTTGATATTGATGAGGGACTCCGAACCCTTCCGGGGGTGCCGGCTGCTGACAAAATAGGCCACAAATTGGTGGCTCATTTGATCGAAGGAAAAGATGGTACCCGATTTCAAAGCTGAGTACCAGTTCCTCACCGTTTCCTTCAAGATGGATGGGAAGGCCCGGCATAGAATGACATCGGAAGCGCCGTGAAGCAGCATCATCATCCGGAAGGCTTCCAGATGATCAACCGGGTCCGAAGTCCCGTCGTAGCTTTCAAACTGGGGGAGCTTGAAGTTTGGCGGGATCGGTTCCTGCATGATCATTTGAGAGAAGGGAGGGTCAGTACAAATATCCTCACCATAAGCGGAGGGAGCATGGCGGAGCTCTTCGATCCACCGGTTCATCTCCTGGAGCCTCCGGTCCAGAAAATCCTCCCGACTTCGAGTCTCGAGGGTCTTCTGGAAGAATGGGGGCAGGGATCTTCCAGGGGTGGAGTCATGGTCCGATTGAGGGCTCTCCACCCTCGGGTTCATTTTTCCAAGAAGGACGGGGCGGCTGGCCCAGGTGGCCCACCCCGCCGCCAGATTCTGGTGTTCCGAGGATGCCCTTTCCGGGCGTACTGATGCCTGCGGCTGCTGCTGCTGCATAGCCTGCACAGCTTCTGTGAGGCCTCTGACCTGCTGCGCCAGCAGGTCAAACTGCTCCGCGCCGACCGCCGCCGCTGGAGGAGGAGGAGGAGGTTGAGAAACAGGAGGAGAGGTCGGAGCCTGAGATCTGGCCGCGGAGGCTGTGGACCGTCGCGTGGATGCCTTGCGGAGAGGCATCAAGTAAGGATCCCGTGGGAGAAACAAGGAATGGATGTCGGAGGAGACGATCGAAGGTGGCTCCGTTGAGCGCTCCTTTAAGAACAAGGGTACTGCAGAGGTTCGCAGCCCTTCCTCTAGCGCCAATCCTGTTGGTGTAAAAATCCGCTTGCGCCGGAGAAGCTGGAGTCGAGGGAGTCGCGATCGCTGCCAGGACCTGCAAAGAAAGTCTAAACCGAAGGTGGGGTTGCTCCGGCAAGACCCTTCGACGCTCAAGTCAGTTCTCTGCCTCAACAAGAATGGAGTGCTCGAACGAAGAATTTAGCAGAGTTTTTAGATAAAAAATTAGAGCTTATTGAATAACGTATCTGGGGCCCCCTTTTATAGGCGGAGGGGGCAGTAGCCTGATAGCGACATCTGTAACCGTCTAGCAGTGGGCTGCCCAGGGTCAGGCGGAGTTTGCTGCGAAGAGTAGTGGAGTGGATCCATGGCTATCACCGGGGCATGCCACGTGGAGTCTGCCGCGGGGAGTGGAGCGACGTCTGTTGTCGTGATTTGCCAGCGGATGGGAGAATCGCGCGGTATCCATCGCAGGAAGTGGAGCAGGATCGTGACCGTTATTGTGGCCTGCTAGGGAGTAGTGGAGCTGCGCGGGATCCGTTGTAGAAAGTGGAGCAGGATCGTGGCCGTTATTGTGGCCTGCCTGGGAGTGCAGATCCGTCGGCTGAAATTCGGCAGCGGTCGGAGCTGATGATGGAGTCCGGCTCCCGTAGGAGTCCGAGCGGAGTCCTCCTTGCGGTTGGAGTCGTGGGCGGAGCCCGGCTCCCGTGGGAGTTCGGGCGGAGTCCCCTGCAATCAAAGTCAGGTGCGAAGTCCGGCTCCCGTAGGAGTCTGGATGGATCTTACCAGCGGTTGAAGTCGGCGACGGAGCCCGGACTCCTACGGAGCCCGGCTCCCGTAGGAGTCCGGGCGGAGTCATCCTTGCGGTTGGAGTCGTGGGCAGAGCCCGACTCCCGTGGGAGTCTGGGCAGAGTCCTCTCAGAGTTGAAGTTGCGGGCAGAGCCCGGCTCCCGTAGGAGTCCGGGCGGAGTCCCCTGCAATTAAAGTCAGGTGCGAAGTCCGGCTCCCGTAGGAGTCCGGACGGATCTTACCAGCGGTTGAAGTCGGCGACGGAGCCCGGCTCCCGTAGGAGTCCGGGTGGAGTCATCCTTATGGTTGGAGTCGTGGGCAGAGCCCGGCTCCCGTGGGAGTCCGGACGGAGTCCTCTCGGAGTTGAAGTTGCGGGCGGAGCCCGGCTCCCGTAGGAGTCCGGGCGGAGTCCCCTGCAATTAAAGTCAGGTGCGAAGTCCGACTCCCATAGGAGTCCGGACGGATCTTACCGACGGTTGAAGTCGGCGATGGAGCCCGGCTCTCGTAGGAGTCCGGACGGAGTCCTCCTTGCGGTTGGAGTCGTGGGCGGAGCCCGGCTCCCGTGGGAGTCCGGGCGGAGTCCTCTCAGAGTTGAAGTCACGGGCGGAGCACGGCTCCCATAGGAGTTCGGGCGGAGTCCCCTGCAATTAAAGTCAGGTGCGAAGTCCGGCTCCCGTAGGAGTCCGGACGGATCTTACCGACGGTTGAAGTCGGCGACAGAGCCCGGCTCCCGTAGGAGTCCGGGCGGAGTCCTCCTTGCGGTTGGAGTCGTGGGCGGAGTCCGGCTCCCGTGGGAGTCCGGGCGGAGTCCCCCCGGAGTTGATTCTGCTGAGAACTTTGGCTGTGGGTATTTTATACCCAACAATATCTTTATCATAAGACTTTGTAAGCTAAAGATTTATCCTCCAAGTGATTTTCACAAATTCCTTTGTAAACTTCTTTAAGTGCATAGTCGGCATATGTTGGTCCCAAACACTTCAGCAAGAAAAAAGAGAATGATCTCTTATATAATTGATCATTCATCAAAATGTAATGTGAGGCCGTCCATCTGAGTCATTTGGTTTGTGAGGGACCCGTAGAGAGAATTCTATCAGTAAAGTATGGGACAATCGCATCTATCAAGCTTGATTTATCAGTGATTTGTAGCACTTCTTCGACTTTATCAATACTCGACTGTTCAAAGCATTCGACGAATGTCCGACCTAGCGAGTTAAAAGAAGTAGTTGCGAGTCGTGAAAGTACATCGACCCGAGTATTTTCAATTCTTGGGATGTGAAAGATCTCAAAATACTTCAGAGTGGATGTAAGATCTTTCACCTTCTGAAGATACTTCATCATAAGAGGATCTCGAACTTCAAATTCATCCTTGACCTGTCCAGCAATCAATTGTGAGTCAGTGAAGACCTTCAGACTAACAATATCAAGCTCTTTGATAATTTTTAAGCTAGCTAAGAGTGCTTCATATTCAGTTTGGTTATTCGAAGCTTTAAGTTGAATCAAAGGGTATATTCAGCAATAACTCCTTCGAAATTAGTGAGGATAAGACCGACTCCGCTGCTCTGTGCATTAGATGCTCCATCAATATGTAGCACCCATGCTGATGTTGAATCAGATTCGGGAGTCGTGGCCTACTTTATTTTATCGTTAGCTTCATTCTTAGAATTATTATCAGGTATTGTACACTCGGCGATGAAATCGGTCAAAACTTGCATCTTCATTGATGGACGTGGGCGATATTATATATCAAATTTGTCAAGCTTTATTGTCCACTTTATCATTCGATCTGACGTATCAGATCGGTATAAAATTGCCTTCAATGGCTGATCTGTCAAGACGACGATAGGATGTGCTTGAAAGTATGGGTGAAGCCGTTGTGATGATATGATTAAAGCATAGATCATTTTCTCCGCTCTTAAATATCTCACTTCAGCAATGTGAAGTACCTTGCTAGTATAGTAGATTGATCGTTGAATTTGATTTTCATCCTCTTGGACAAGCATCAACTAACTGTCTCTGTTGATGTCGCCAAGTAGAGATACAAAGTTTCTCCGATATTTGATTTTGTAAGCAACGGTGGAGATGTCAAATATCTTTTTAGATCTTTGAAAGATTGTTGACACTTGTCTGATCATATGAAGTCGTTTGATTGTCTCAAAATCTTAAAGAAAGGCAAGCATCTTTCTACCGATCTTGATATGAATTATTTGAGTACGGCGATCCTTCCATTGAGTTGTTGTATCTCTTTCTTGGAACTTGGATGTTTCATGTTGATGATAGCCTTTATTTTCTCAAGATTGACCTCGATTCCTTGTTGTGACATGAAAAATTTGAAGAACTTCTCAGAAGTTACTCCAAATGCACACTTTATTGAATTCAACTTCATCTGATATCGTCGAAGTATGCTGAAGGCTTCTTCCAAATCTCGGACATGATCAATAGTTTAAAAATTTTTCACCCGCATGTCGTCCATATAAACTTCCACATTTTACCCCATCTGTCTTAAATATTTTGTTGACTAGCCGTTGGTAAGTTGCACCGATATTTTTTAAACTGAAAGGCATTACTTTATAATAGTAGATGTCTTTGTCGGTTATGAAGACTGTATGCTCCGCATCTTCGGGTGCCATCCGAATCTGATTGTAGCCTGCAAAGGTGGACCATGAAACTTAAGAGTCGATGCCTCGAAATTGCATCAACTAATTGATCAATTTTTGACAATGAAAAGCTATCCTTCCGACAAACTTCATTCAAATTCATATAGTCGATGCAGATTCTCCACTTCTCATTAGCTTTTCTCACCATCATTACATTGACGAGTCAATCAAAATAGATAGCTTCTCTGATGAAGTCAACTGTGAGGAGCTTATCAACTTGTTCGTCGATGACCTTCTGTCTTTCAAGAGCAAAAGACTTTTTCTTGTCTTACCGGCTTAATCTTTAGGTCAATATTTACTCAATGAGTTAGTACCTCTGGAGAAATGCCTGGCATATCAGTAGTTGACCAAGCAAAAATATTGATGTTTGCTCTGAATAAATTTATTAGCTACTACAGCTCCAGATCAGGCAGTTGCGATTCAATTTGGATCATCTTTTTAGGATCCTCTTCTTTTAGTGGGATAAAAATCAGTTGTTCGACAGGTTCATCCCTCTTTTTATTTTCTCTTTGGTCCAATTTATCAACGGACAAAGAGTCTTCAAGTTGATTATTTTGTATGGAAACTAGAAAGTAGTGTCGGACAAGTTGTTGGTCGCCATGCATCTCTCCGACTTTATTTTTTATCGGGAATCGAACTAGTAGATGATAAGTTGAGACTACTGCTCTCAGAGTATTAAGTCTAGATCATCTGAGTATGACATTATAAGTCGAAAAAATTCAGATAATCGTGGCTATCATGAAAACAGTACTCTATTGTGGTTCAATTTCTGTGGTTTATGGGGGATGATTTCTCCTTCCACAATAACCGCATCTTCAGTAAAGCCGACTAATGGCATTGAGACTCTCCTGAGTTGATCAGTCGATAGTCACATTCGAAAGAAAGTCGAGTAAAATAAAACATCCATCGAGCTTCCATTATCCACTAATTTTTTTTTTACATCATAATTTACTATCATTGCCGAAACAATGACAGCATCATTATGGAGAATTTGTATTCTTCAAACATCTTCTTTCGAAAAACTAATTATATTATCGAGTCATTGTTTCTTCACCAACTCTTATTCGAAAGTTACCTCCAGTTCTTCTATCACCCGGAGATCATGTTGATTACTCCTATCGTTGGTCAATTATTAAGTGTCTCCTCAGCTTGCGGCTAAGGTTGTTGGTCAGTGGAAGGTTGAGTCAGGCGATCACGTTGGAATTTTTTAAGGTAGCCTCATCGAATCAGGACCTTTATCTCGTCCCTAAGCTAGATGCACTATTCTGTCTCGGCTCCTCGATGGTGCTTCATTGATAGGGGGTATCGTAAGTACTCCTCTCCTTCGATCTCTATCAGAATCTATGCATGAAGAGCAGAGAGAGGAGTGTAGGAATCATACCTACCATTGCTGCTTGGCTTTGGACTCTGTCATCGAGGTGAAACTCGCTTACTGATAGTCGACCTACTTGATTCGGTCGGAGCTTCACTTTTCTTTTGTTTCTTCTTCTAATCTTTTTCGTCTGTCTGGCGTCGGTCAGAAGCAGCTTCATCTACGTGAATATATTTGTACGCATACTCTAAAAGTTCAGCATAGGTTTAAAGGAGAGTTTTGTCTGGAGAATATGTGAATCTAGATCCCTTCAGATCCTTTTTCATGGTTAATATGGTCATATCTTCATTGAGATCCTTGACCTTAAGTGTGGCTGCATTGAAACGAGCCATAAAGTCTCTCAACATCTCTGTCTCACTTTGCTTGATTGAGAAGAGACTGTCGAATGTCCGTGACGACTTTCAACTAGTGCTGAAGTGGACCACGAAATAATGTTCAAGCTGTTCGAAAGAGTTGATGCTCTCCGACTGAAGCCCAAAATACCAGGCTCGAGCAGCCTTCCAAAGAGTTGTCGAAAAGTCAATGTATAAGAGAGTGTCGGTTACCTCCTGAATCATCATGAGAGCTTTATAGCTCTCCAGATGTTTGATCGGGTCAGTGGAGCCATCATATGACTCCACCTGTGGCATCTTAAACCGAGAGAGAATCGGTTTATCCAAGATGCATCGAGAAAAAGGCTGAGTAGTGTGAAAGTCGTAGTCATTGGAAGACTTTCGACCTTCTATCTGAAGTCGGATAAGCTGACGATCAAGTTTTCTAAATTTACGTTCGTAGTCGTCAAGCTGCCATTGCTAGAAAATTTCAGAGGTAGAAGCCCCTGAAGAGCTTGAAGGAGAAGCAGAAGGCGTCCGTGGCCATTTTTCCTTCCTGATACTGTGTAGCTGGAAAAGAGAGAGAGAATATCATGAATGATGGGTGGCACGATGGGAGTGTCGAGAATGCGATTGTCCATCTCAATGAAAGTGTCGAGGTGGTTGTCGCTTCGGAGATGAGGAGGATAAGCATCGTGGAGGAGGCGGCTGGCCTGGATGGCACTGGCTGAGCCACTGGCTGCTCCACTGGTGGTTGCTGCTGGAGGCTTTGGACCGCCTCCATCAAAATCTTCATTTGCTACATGAGTGCAGCAATCTATGCGTCTGTAGTGACCATAGGACGTGAAGAACTGGGCTCTGCCACTAGAGTGGGGGAGACATTTTTTCGATGGGAAGACTACCTCGTCAATCCAGTTAAGTGTTAAGCTCTGATTTTTGACATGATTGATTGTAGTCTGTCCCTATCTGACACGTCAATCTATTACGGCCAATCTCCTATTGCGTCCGTCGTCGGTGAAGAGTATCTGCAAGATGAAGTCCTCACAGACCAAAATTGTGTCCAGTAGAGACTCTCCGATGTTTAAGTCAGAGAGGGGGTTGGTGAACAGCAGATAAAGAGAATTTGAAATAATAGTCTTCATCCAGAATTGCCTTACCCGTGCTGCTTATTTATCTTCCTTTTATAGATGATTATGATGTAACCGTCGAGCACGTGGTCCCACTTTTTATAGCACTAAATTATCGGGTCATAATCATAGAGTTAATGAGTTGTTTATGCCTACTAATGACCGTCACATATAGTCGATAACCGTTCATAACGGTTAGATGTGTAGGTTCCGCATATTCTAGCCTTATATGATCGTGGGAAGATAGGCCGAGTATATGTCGATAATAGTAGTAGGTCGGTAGAGATCCGAATGAGCATCGGATGGTAACTAATATGTCGATAGTCATCAGTCGTGTTTAACTGAGTTCTGTTGTTAGTTGATAATAGCCAACTATCGATCGGTCAGTCGATTATGAGTCGGCATAATGTGTTCATTCGGCCGATATAGAGTCGGAGTCGGAGGTCGGTTGTATTGTCCCAACAAGATTAGATAAGATTTTAAACTTATCAAATTTGGTAGGACTATGAGTAAACATATCATAATATTTTATAATAATAAGTAAGGTTAATGTGCTAATATGGTGAACATCATTTTGTATTATTAGTTTCATTTTCATGTTTAATAACTATCAATAATAAAAGTTTTCAAAGGTTTGGACTAATTTCATATAAAAAAATTATGCAACTGTGGTGACTAACTAAATAAATTGGCTATCATAGATATACTTTTTTTAAAAAAAAAGATAAATAAATAAAAAAGCAAGAATAGATAGATGTGAATTTGAATGAGTCCAACATAAACTAGTTGAGTTCGAGTATCTCTCCAACTTTCCAACAATAACATATAAAAATATTAAAAATTTATAAATAAATTATAATTAGATATAACACTTGTTGTCCATGACAAAAAAGAAGGTTCAAAAAAATAACGTAACATCATGGAACCCAAAATTTAGGGAAAAAATAACTAACTTATAATCCATGCCATACACAAAATATAGTTTTTTTCCATTATTTTAACTATTTTTTAAATGCATATATAATGGATATAATAAAAGAGATAAATAAAATAAAATATTTTTTTAAGAAAAAAATACATCTGGTGCACTATACAGGATTATAAATAGGACTGAAATCGGATCGGATACCGATATATCCATATCCATATTTGTTTTATCTAACAAATACAAATACAAATATGGTTATTAATTGGATGCAAAAATTCATATCCATATTTATTTAAATAGATACGGATATAATTCGGATATTGAAAAATGGATACAAATATGAATATGAGTTGGATAATTAAACTTGATAACTACTGAATCAAAGATATTAACTAAGTAGATAATAAATCAAGTTAATAGTATGTTAATATAATTATATATATTTTTTAAAAGTTAATGAGTATTATACAAAATTAAATAAGATTACAAGTAAAATCGGATATTCGTATATGGATCGAATAGTTGTCTATCCATATCCATAGCTATTTTTTTTTTATTAGTATGGATATGGGTATTGATATTAGCTAAATGCTCAAATTTTTATTGGTATCCGAATAGATTCGAATATGAAAATAAATTCTGATGATTATCCTATCCACTTTCACCCTTAATTATAAGATAGTGGCATTTTACTTATATAGTTCACAATTGATGCCTCTAGTTGGATGTGAACCTGAATTTTGGTTGTATCCTCAATCCATTAATCATATTTGGCTAGAAGAACTATTAGATACTTTGAAAAATTCATCAAGGTTAAGGCCGGACCTGAAAGCCCAAGCCCAATAGGTAATGGAGTCAAAACTTGGGCTTAGAAAGTGGACTCGAAGGCTGGGTCAGACTGGGCCTAGGCCTGACTAAATGATCTAATACCTTGGACTGAGCCAAATTCGAATAAGGCTCGGCCCCACCAAACCGAGCAAGTCTGCTTGGTATCTTGAAATGGCCATAGATGTCACTATAATGGTTGATTGTTGTTTTGATAATTCTCTCTCTCTCTCTTTTAACTTTTTTCATTTCTTCCTAGAGTTAACAAATGAGATGTAACATGTGAAAAATATATAAGGTATACAATTCATTATGTGTTGTTACTGATGAAATTAGTAATGTGTATCTTATCCCTGCAATGATGATTCCACATTTCACAATCTCTAGCATTTTTTTCCCTCCTATTTTTATTACATCTCCAAAATTTGGGATCACTACTAAATATATGTTATTTCATAACTAATTAGATATAATGTTGGATAGCATAACATGAACATATTAAGAAATAAATAAGTTATAGTTATGACAATGTTACCTACAAGACATATGTTTGAGTATGATTTTAATTTTTCTATATCCATAATACTATAGCACTTTCCACATTTCACAATCTCTAGCATTTTTTTCCCTCCTATTTTTATTACATCTCCAAAATTTGGGATCACTACTAAATATATGTTATTTCATAACTAATTAGATATAATGTTGGATAGCATAACATGAACATATTAAGAAATAAATAAGTTATAGTTATGACAATGTTACCTACAAGACATATGTTTGAGTATGATTTTAATTTTTCTATATCCATAATACTATAGCACTTTTGTTGGATAACTACATCATGTGATAGGGTAGCCACATTGATCACATGTGGAAGGACCTTATATTTTTCATTGACTATTCTATTTGAATCATGGTAAGTTCTTTCTTTCTTTAAAATCTGATAAAATTCTTCAACAGCCCTAAAAATATAATAGCTTGAATTTTGTATGCCTGCAACATATTGATGACCTAATAATCTTTCTTCTTAATAGAGATGCTAGGCAAATAGATTCCACACCTCATAATCCATGCAGATAATATGTCCCTGATCCCTTGTTACTTTTGTATGTCACCACATCTCTTTGTTGGACAACTATGTCTTTGATTGTCCATATCCTTCGAAATGTTTTTGATGAACTGACAGGGCAACTTGGTTGAAAATTCTCTGCTATTTTAACCATAATACCCTAAAAATATACAAACATCTTTATAAAGCATTATTGCTAGAAAATGCACCAGCAAAATGTAAGTACGAAACTTCACTAGAGATTTATATAAAAGGGAAATATGCACGATGGAGAGTAAAATAATTAATTCACTAGTAGTAATAGAATATATTGAAATATGATCAACTTCGCTTTCTAACAAACAAATAACATTTTTATGAATTAGCAAGTAGCACTTGTCGATATGTAGTTGGTGTCAATACATCTATATTCACAACATTTTTTGTATATAGACCCTACTATTTTACATACTGGCTGAGCTTAATTAGTACTTTTGTGATTTTTTTTTAATATCCTTTTAGAAAAGCAACATATAATTGTTTATGCAAGATAAATATGATTACGTAGCTATGCTCTGACATAAGATGTTGTTTATCCTTGGATCTTATTTATCACTATTGCAAAATTGAAGTGATTATTCATTGGATCAGATCCACTGCTTAGCTGTTGGACCAATCCAACTATAAAGTAGTACATACAAAGCCAAACAAAATAGAAAAGTATGCAATACATGTGCATTTATATGTGTTTCTTCACGATTATTAGATAGGCCCACCAACTCAACAATAGATCCATTCCAATCAATAATTAGTAGCAAAATTGAGATATCTTGTAAATTTAAATAGACAGCCCTTGCTCTCAGCAAGGCAAAATGATATTGTTGGAACTAGAATTTGCTATTCACAAAATAATTTGGTATTATTCAGTTGATATCATTACAGTTGCTTTCCTTTTCTATTACATTCCAAAGAAGAGGAAAGCAACTTTGGTAGTATCAGCTTAACATTAGTCATAACGAAGAGAGAAAGAAAAGAGGAGGACAAGTGGATGAATCAAGAGAATAGAAAAAAAGAGAGAAAACAGATGTAGCAAAGACTAGAAAATAGAGTATGTCGCATAGTCTCAATTAGAGATCCGTACAACTCAGATTTTATAACTAAACTAGCATGTTACCTGAGCGATACACGGGATACATTTTTTATTTAGAACATATACCATTTTTAAAGTATTATTTTTATTAATTATATAATTATTTAAAAATTATATATTTTATTAATTTATAAAATATTTATTTTATTAATAAATATTTTTGTTAGTTTGCATAAAATATTATTTTATTAATGTATTAATATATTATTTTATTAATATATTTTTTATTATATTAATATATTAATAATATAATATTTTTATTAATTTTTAATTTATTAATACTATATTATAGAAATATCCTTCACTGTCTCCTAAACTACAAAAAAAAAACCTATCACATAAACTTCTGTATCAAACTAAGTAGGAAGCATTAATTAAATGCCTTCACTTTTTTATTAAAAAGATGCCCTTAAAAATGCTTCCCCATTAAATGTCTTTACTTTTTTTATTAAGTTACAAAAAAACACCTCATTATGTAGAATTAAAGTAGAAAGGGTTGAAATTTCCATTCCTTTTAAGCTACAAAAATACCTTAAAAAGTACATAAATTGGCAGAGCCTATATATATGTATGTATGTATGTATGTATATATATATATATATATATATATATATATATATATATATATATATATATATATATATATATAAAAGATTGAGTGGCTACTCAATTAGAAACACCAAAATACCCCTAACTAGTGTCTGATTTACATGTGTACCCTAACAAGTCATGCTATGCAATTTGGGCTTGCTTCAAGCTTAACAAATGACCTGCTTACAATCAAAAAAACTCTATTTGAAGTCTTTTAATGATGCTAAACTAGATCAGCCCTGATTACATCAATATCCATCTATAGCAAATTCCCTTTTTCTAAAGGTTTGATATAGCTGAATTTTGATGTTTTAAAAGTATTGCTATGTGCAAGGATCAGCCAGATGGCTTTTGAGAGGCATTGTTTCTGCCAGGATTTGTGGAGTAGCAGTAAAGATGGCATTTAATTCTTCTTACAAAACAACAATTTCAATCAAAGCTAAGAGAAATTCACATGTTGAGGTATATGGTCTTTTGTGTATGTGACTTTGTGGGAAGGTAAATTCTTTGGTGCTAATTTATGGTCTGAAGAGATGGACTTATGGAGCTGCATGGTGGACCACTAAAGTTAGATGCTCGAAATAGTTAGGTTTCAGCCGACAATTCTCTACATTATTATTGTTCTATTTCATTTAGACAAAAATGGGTGAGGAGGGGCGACCGGCATAGCAACCCCCTCTGAGTATGACCATGAGAGCCCCCACCCCGCTGGATGAATATTTGATGCATGAAGCAATAAGTACTATCTTCTCCCTACCACGTCCGAGGGGAGAATCCAAGTAGGGTGAGTATATTACCCCAGCCCCACCATAGCACACAACGGACTAGAAATCATTTCCAGACCCTGCACAGATCATTTATGTCTGATATTTAATCGCAGCTCCAGCATCCACCGAGACTCGAATCTGGATCATTTGGTTGGAAACCAAGGCCCGTTCTGCTGGGCTACCACCAAAGTGGTTCTTGGTTTCCATCTATACTTTGATAATTTTCTTTTCATGTAGGAGAGGAGCTGTTGTGTAGTGCTGCTGTAATGGAATAAGTTCATCTAGATTTAGAATAATAACATAGCACAAAATAGAATTATATATTAGCTACACATTAAGGTCTAGATGACATTGCAATTGATCATTTGTTATATCATATATAGTTGCTGCTGCGTGGAAGGACTATTATTAAAGATTACTAAGTTGGCCCATGAAATGAAAGAGCTATCTTTGAGCAGTTTGTATTCTGCTTGAAATCTATTTACATGTTGGCTTGCTCGATTAGTAAAACATGAGCTAGATTTTTAGCCCAAAAAATAAACAAGCTGAACAAAACTTTGGCACAGGTCAATCTAGTTCAGCTCACTGTTCCTCGAAATATAAAAAAGAAATTGACATTTTATATAATTTACTAATTATTTGCACTATCAGCAGTTAAATCTTAACATAGCGAATGCAATGTTTTCTTGCAAGCAGACATAGTTGCTATTATACAAGGATTTAATTGTTGAGATTGATGTTTTCTTGAAGTCTCGAATCCTACCTAATACTGTCTCCATCTCTGTAATCCAAGACTCAAGCGCAGTGACCTCCTCCATGGAAGCTCAGTTTGGTTGAGGTGCCAATTCTCCTTTTGCCTACCATCTATTGTGGCAGCTTATTCAAAGATCTCCTCCTTGGCCATTGCACTCTTGCTGCAACCTTGGCCTTAGTTGGTCTTCTGTTGGAATAAGCTGCGGTACATTGATTCAATTGTGAGTTTGGGATCAGAGTGGTGAGCAATGTGGAGGAATTGGGGTTGAACTCTGAAAGGCAATGCTGCAGTGATCCAAAATTTCAGTCTGATGTGAGCATTCTTCAAGCTGCCTTTAATGGGCAAGCTTGAGATAGATCTTGCAAGCTTGAATCGAACTCAATCTGGTGATGTAAAACTTCAACCCAAGCTAGAGCTGGCTCACCTAGACTGTTTATTCCAGTGTTGTCATGAGTAATTCTAACCTGAAAAAAGGAATTTCCATATGTTTCTTTTTCCCTCGATACGATGTGCTCATGTGTTTAAGCTTGCATGCTGTCAATTATGGTTCTCTCTTTGCTACTACTGAAGCGATGTATCCGGTATTGTCTGAAATTGTTGCTGATAATATTGTATTTTTATCCTGCTATGAGAGCTGATGCCTTTGTGCCTGAACATTTGAACCAAGCTTATATAGGAAACCATCATTTTTTATTCCCTAGATGATTGAAGAAATTGTTATAAGAAAATATAAACAGAACATGCCTTGCATGTACTTTTTATTCTGTTGTCTTTGTAGTAGTTCTGCGGATGGAGTTGGATATTCAGAGATTCATGCAGAACTCTCTCTCTCTCTCTCTCTTCTTTTTTTTTTTTCTTTTTTTCTTTTTTTTTTTCCTTTTTTTTTGAGGGGAAGATGAGTTCATGCAGAACTCTGACCTGCGTCACTATGAATTCCAGCACTTCCCAACTTCATACCTTCGGTGTGCTGCTTGCCATTTTGCACAACACTATGGTCTACAAACTATGGCAGCAGACAGCACTTTAGATGGTTTAGGTGGCGGATAATTACAAGAAAACATAGGTAGCAGATTTCCAGCTGCCTTTTTACCAGATATTCCAACCAAACAGAATCACAATGAGAAAATTGAACACATTAAAATTGCTACTTGTCATGGCCTAACCAAGCCTAGCAAAGTCATGCAACTGCACTAGGTGTTCAAGTCACCATGAACTCTTAGTTACTTTTTGTTTTTAGCACTGGCCTAGGATAAATTGAGCCTTAGGCTTAACATATAAAATTTGTCTTATAGTATGGCTGTATTTTGTCTCTTGAAGATATTTTTTTTCCCGAAAAGTCTTTGGCGCCATTTTTGGTGTGGCGAGAGAGAGAGAGAGAGAGAGTGCTTGAGCACTCTTATTTGATGAAGCATGGGAGAGAGAACGTTCTTTTGTAGTTTATAATTTTTTTAATAATTTTCTCTTCTCTTCTAAATTTTTTTCTTCTAGCATCTCTTCCCTATTATTTGTTTTTCTTTTATATTTGTTCTATATCCTAGGCCTGCATAATCGATCTACTCCACGTAACATACCTTTTATATGGCATGAAAGCCATAGATTTGGAGATTGATTATTTATACGTTCATAACTCAGTATGATTGAAGAGCTTCTAATAATTTATTATATGGTGATATCAATATATGAACTCTTATTTAATAATTTAAAAGATAAATCATCATGGTTGATGCTACTACTATCTCTAGCATTGGAATCAAAAAATTAGACAACACCAATTATGTATATTGGAAGGTGTGCATCAAATCTTATTTGAACGAGCAAAATTTATCAGAAAACATGAAGGAAATAAATATGGTGATACCTTTAGAAACTTGTAACAACGTGAAAGTTAAGAAAAATGAAAGATCAAAATTAGAAAAGCTATATATATTCTCGGGACCGATGTGGATGAAAATAATCATCAACATATTCCAGATATATAAGAGCTAAACAACATGGGATACATATTGCTGTTCTCTACTCAGCGTCTAATGATGCTCAACTTCAATTTTTTGAGAATAAGATTGGTGCTCTCAAGCAAGGTGATCTTATAATTTTCTAAAATTTTTTTTAAAAAAAATATATATTTTATGAACTTAGCATTCTTGAACCAAATTCTCATTATGATGAAAATAAATGGTGGAGATTATTGGTCCATCATTTGAATAAAAAGTATAATGCTTATGTGCTTGCTATTTCTAACTGACCTAAACTATCTATATTTAGCAAATTTAGAAAATATACTTGCTAACCAAGGAGTATTTAATACTCAGATGTATAATTCAACTATATCCCCTCAAAAGAAGAAGCCTTATTTTTTATAGTAATAATAAAAATAAGAAATAAAATAATAAATTTAAAATTCATCAAAAAGCTAGTTGGAGAATTTGAGAAGAATAAAAAATTCTAATCAGAGAAAAATTATAATTCAAGAGAAGTTATCGTAGATGCAAAAAAATTTGTCATAAATATTAAGATTGCAAGGTAAAACTCAAATAGTTTAATATTGTATCCTCGGCTCTGGGAGAGAAGATAATAGTTTGGCTCCTACTATGATTATTGTTGATTCGAATTATCGAGTCATTAAAAATAAAATAAAATATAGTACCTTTTATCCACAATTTGTGAAATAGAAATCTTTTTTTTATATCGGGCACAAAATAAATATTATTCACGGAATTAGAAAAATCAATAAATAATGCGAGAGATAAATCACCATAGCAACAACAATAGAACCAATATAATCAGATAGAGGATCAAATACCTCTTTATTGCAAGTAAAATGATTAACATACCCAAAATCACTAATCCAATCATGAACAAAATCAATGTCGGGCACATGAGAAGAAATACAAATACTACATACTAGCTATCAAGATAATTATAATCAACAATAGATGTAGTAAGAGCCTAGCTATTAGTTCCTATCTCTCCCTCATGTTCTGATTTAGAAGATACAATATTAGACTATTTGAGTTTCATCCTACAATCTTGAATTTTGTGACCATATATTTCACATCTACAATAATTTTTCATGAATTTATAATTTTTTCTAATTAGAATTTTTGTTCTACTCAAATACTCTAATCGATCTTTTTTTAAAATTTTAAATTTATTATTTCATTTCTTATTTTTATTTGTACTAACAAAATATAAGGCTTCTTCTTTTAAGAGGATATAATCAAATCATATATCTGAGTACTAAATGTTTTTTGGTTAATAAGTATAGTTTCTAACTCTACTAATATTAGTAGTTTAGTCCATCCAATAATAGCAATGATATAAACACCATACTATTTATTTAAATCATGGACCAAGAATCTACGTCATTTATTTGCATTATAACGAGAATTTCGATCAAGCATGTCAAGTTCATCAAATAATTGTTTTTCCTTTGAAATAATATTAGAAGATTATTAAATTACCTTATTTGAGAGTATCAATCTTGTTTTCTAAAGACACCAAGCTTCATTAGACTTTGAGTGAAGAATAGCAAAAATATGTCATGTTATCTTCATCTCCTCTAATTCTTGAATATATTAAGGATCATCTTCATCCATATTGGTTCTAAAAATATATATCGCATTTCCAGTTTGATCTTCTACTTTTTTTTCACTTTTAAATTGTCAAGAGTTTCTGATGGCATCATCATATTTGTCTTTTTCATGTTCTCCCATAAATTTTATCTGATTAAATAAGATTTGATGCTAACTTTTCAATACGCATAATTGATACTTTTCAATTTTTTCATTCTAAAATTAGAGAATGTAGTAGCATTAGTCATAATGATTCATCTTTTGAATCATCAAAAAATATATATATATATTTGCACCATCACACAATAAATTACTAAAAACTCCCCAACCATACTAAGCTACGGGCACACAAATAATCCATCTCCAAACATATAGCTTTGACATCATGTAGAACTATATGTTGTCCAAAGAGTATTGACAATGCCGATCGAGGATCCAGAACAAATATCAAAATAAAAAATCAAATAATAGAAAAGAGATGCTAGAAGAAAAGTTTAGAAATAAAAAAAAAAATTAGAAGCAGAAAATTGTTAATTAAAACAATAGAAGTCAAAAATCTTTCCCCGCCATAAAAACATCATGGGGACGCCTCCTCCCCCCTCTCCCCGTCTCTCTCTCTCTCTTTCTCATGCCACCGTAAAGAGAAGCCTCGCGCTCTCCCCGGAAGGACGCCACTCACTCAAAATAGACGTCGACGGTCTCTTAAGAGTATAAAACATCACCTCGAGGGAGCTTCGCAAACGAACTCACAAAGCAACGGAAAACCAATTCTACCTAAAGCTCAATTTAGCTAATGTGGACCAACGCCTAAAAGCAAAAAAATAATTCCCTTGGAGTTCATGATGACTCCAACAGATTTAACTATTTCTTTGTTGCTCTATTCCCAAGAAGATGGATTGTTCTCATTTGAGAGACCATACCTCTACTCAGTCGCTTCAACAAAGTCATCTCCAAGATCCTTGCTGGTAGGCTCAAGCCTTTAATGGATGTTCTGGTGGAAAGATCTCAATAAGCTTTCATTTGAAGGGCACCATATCCTATCCAACAAGTACGTACCAAGGTCATTTCTAATTGTAAAAGATCAACGTAGAAGGCATCCTTCTAATGTTAGTGACTTCAAAATGTCCTACAATAGAGCAGGCTGGTATTATTTTAGAACATTTCAAAGCTAAGGCTTTGAAACTAAATGGAGAAGATGGCTGGACCTATTATTATTATATGTGTTGCTCCTGATCTCCCCATCCAAGATTGGTCATCGAGGATGATGTGGCCAAGATAAAATCACTACTGGAGCTTCACCCAAATACCTACAAAGAAGTCCTCATCGGAGTGTTCTCTGGTAAAGATCCTCCGACGCTCAAATTAGAAGATGGAGAATGATGAGAGGAGAGAGCGAGGAGTTGATTGCATATTTGGAGGGTCCTGGAGCCTTTATTTATATATAAGGGAAGAGTTGGAGTCGTATCCATCTCGGAGTCCTGATAATTTTTGGTTTTGTCGTACAGATTAATTCAGATAAGATATTTTTCTTTTACAGAAGACTTGATCGTAAATGAATTTCATTTTATCTGGACTTTTTCAATTAGAAAGAGAGATGGATTTGGGGCCGAGGTTATAGAGTCCGTGGAGCAGGTGTTTAAATTCAAGTTGTCTGAAATTGATCGACCATGTATGAGCTATGGTAGGTCATCCGAGGACGAGGTGAACTAGAATTAGACTGCAGCTAACTCGATAGGTCATGTCCGACGATCTTCATCTGTCGTATACCTATAATCTAATAGTCATCATCTTCCATAGCTCAGTCAATATCGAGGATGTAAAAACTAAGATCGAGGTACAAATCTACAACAGATGCCCCCCACTCTCGAGGCCAAGCTATCCATAGGTTGGTCAAAGAGAGTACCAGTCTGAGGTCGAGGCTGATCTGATCTTGTCGAACTATCCTCCATTGACATGTATCAAAGATCGGCCTCCTAAGATGAACCATCTGTAAATCTAGACCGTTGATTTCTTGAATCCGCAGGAGTCATATTTTAACCAATTAGAGGCTGCCATTTGTTGAGCATCGACAGGGGGAGATAAATCCACAGTAGATCGGAGCCATCCCAATCTTTTATAAATAGGACTGTGGTGACTTCATATTTACTGCTTCCACTGTTCAGAGCGAAAACTCCATCACTACATTCTTGGACATTTGGCTCGATCGAGGCTGATCTGAGGCCTATATCAAAATAGCTAAATTGTCGGGCCAATCAATTTATGACAAACATTGAGGATCTGTGCCACTGATGTCTCAATCAATTGATCTAGATCGTCGAATTCGAGTTTTCATGTTGAGCCAACAATGGTCTATCGTAAACTACCAAATGGTGTTCACCCACAGTAGCAACCTGAATCGTCATCAGATTGGATCCGTCCTACTCCTTATAAATAGCCATCACTATTGCTGGGGCCTCCACCACTTTGCTGCTTTCCTCTTTTCGAGCTCGGAGAGTGATTTCTGTGTGATTTTCAATAAGCCTCCAATGATCGCCACCGGTTGATGCATTCATTCTCAGTGTAGTCGAACTCCATTGTCCTCAGCTATAGACAAACTCCAATCATCAAATTCGAAGTCCTATTCCTTGGCCAACTCCGTTGTCAAATTTTGGTAGACTTCTTTTCTTTTTTTGCTTCACTTAGAAATATCTGACGATGAGCGCATCAAGCTCATCTTTGGCTTTCTTGATCTTTGGCCAGAGAGCCGGCCGAGGTCAATTCCTCCGATGTCGGTTTCCCCTAGGATGGATCCAAGGTCGAAGAGGATGTCTGATCCTTGAAAGCTAAGTTGAAGTTGATGGAGATCGAGGTCGCACAGGCTCGGAGCTAGGCTGAAGTCGACTGACTGAAGGGCTTTGGTCGTCAGTAAGTCAATGGGAGAAGAAGCTTGAGCAAGAAAAGACTGCCATCATGGAAGTGTTCTGCTCTTCTGAAGAGTTCACCAGGAGAAAGCTGGAGTTCTCTTTGGAGTTGTACGAGTAGGGCCTTGCTGATCATAAGGCTAGGGTCCGATGTTTTTTTTCGGACATCGACTTCAACTTGCTGAATGTCGACAACGAAGATGGCGAAGATGGAGACGAGGAGGAGAGAGCTGAAGAAGATGCTTCTGCCCTCCAGTTCTTATCTGTAGCCGAGACTTCCAAGCTAGGAACTCCCTTCGAGCAAGGTGCCCCTGCTCTAGCTGAAGCTTAGGACTTTTGTTTCTTGATTTTCTTTGTAATTAAGTTCGGGTATACCCAAGGACTGATCTTTGAAAGCTTTTTAAATATTTCTATTCTCTTTCCCAAGTTATTGAGTTTAGTCTTCAGTGAATTTTTAATCTCATCTTTGATATTTGAGGGTTTGGTCCGAAGTTATGTTGAGCTTCATTTGGAGTTTGGTGTGTCCTCGTCCATTTTGTCTTGGTCCGAAAATGAAGTATTTTGTGATAGGCATTAGCTTTTGCCGACCTTCGATGTCGATATTCAAGGTTTTGCAATAGGAGGAAGAGTGCTGCGGTCAATCGGCATTCTAAGGTCTCTACTTCGGCTTGTTCAAGGATAGGAGATGTTCGTTGGCCGACGTTAGTTTTTACCGACCTCCTACTCAACCTATCTAAGGGCGAGGAGCGTACAGAGATCAAGTGGAGATGCGTACTACTCTTCGACTATGATCGAAGAGCATATAATGGAAATCGAGTGGAGAACCGCATGAAAATGCATATCGCTCCTCAATCGTGATTGAGGAGCACACGATGGAGACCCACATGGAGATACGTACGGCTCTTCGATCATGATCAAGGGGCACGCGATGGAGATCCGCATAGAAAATACGTTCCAATCCTCGATCGTGGTCGAGGGGTATGTGTTTGGAGAACCGCATGGAAAACATGTTCTAATCCTCGACCATGGTAGAGGAACACGTATTTGGAGAACCGTATGAAGAATCATATGAAGAATATGTTTCGATTTTCAACCATGGTCGAGGAGCGCATGTTTGAAAAACCATATGAAGAACTGCATAGAGAACATGTTCCGGTTGTCGGTCATGGCCAAGGGGTGCATGTTTGAAAAATCGCATGGAGAATACGTTCCAATCCTCGATCATGGTCGAGGAGCTTGTGTTTGGATAACTGCATGGAGAATACATTTCGATCTTGGGTCGTGGCTGAGGAACGCATGTTTGGAGAACCATATGAAAAATTGCATAAGAAACACATTTCGATCCTCGACTGTGGTCGAAATGTGCGTTTTTGGAGAACCACATAAAAAACACATTCTTATCCTCCGCCATGGTCGAGGAGCGCATGTTAGAGAATATATTTTGATCCTCGATCGTGACCAAGGAGCATGTGTTTGGAGAACCGCATGGAGAATATGTTCCAATCCTCAGCTGTAATCGAGAAGTATGTGTTTGGAGAATCGTATGGAGAATACGTATCGATTCTCAGCCATGGCCGAGGAGTGTGTGTTGAGAGAACTGCATGGAGAACACATTATGATCTTCGATCGTAGTCGAGGAGTGCACGTTTAGAGAACCGTATGAAGACACATTCTGCTCAGCTTTTCTGTAGATGAGGAGCATGTGTTAGAGATTCGGATTGCAGATCTGCGATAAAGAATGAAAGAACTTGCTGGATTTGCTCTGGCTGGGTCCTCCATTTTCTATGTTAGATCGAACTTTGGAATAATAATAAAAAAAAATAATAGACGATTAAAGTCATGTTATCCTATTCTAGTTACTTTGCCTCTAGTCGACCTTCCCAAGGAAATCTTCTTCACTTCATCCTTCAGGAGCTAGGCTCCAGGAGTTCAGTCTCTAGGAGCTCGACCTTTGGAGTTTGGCCTTTATTTTGCTTGGGATTGGCCTCAACTGGTTCGCCATCCTGTCGACCTAAATCGCTGCCCCGCACACCAATGCAGTCTCGATCTTCATCAACCCCCGTCTTATTGCTTTTTGAAGCTGAAGTCTAAGAAATATCCGATCTCAAAGGAGCCAAGCATCTCGGTATAGGGGTCGCAACTTTCAATGATGGCATTGGTGGGGAGGTCCTTAATGATGCTCATGCAGAGGTTGTACATCTGCTCAATGAGATCATAAGAGGTTGTGAACTTACCGCTGTAGAGGCTTGTCATTCAGGCACTGCCCTTCACATGGGCCCCTGCTATTGGTTGATCTCTGCAGGGGTCTTTTTGTCATGGAGGATCACCTCATGGATTCTTTGGGATTTGCCATTCGCCAACATAGCACTGATGACGTCCACGTCAGATGAGTGCTTCTATCTCCTCTCTGAGTTGCCAGCATTCCTCCATGTCATGCCCGTGATCCCGATAGTACCTGTAATATTTTCTCAAATTTCTTGCTCATACTGGAGCGAGCATCCTCTTTGGCTGGGGGAGCTCTTCCTGCCATTTTATCTCCATAAGAATTTGGGCTCCGAAAGTGTTGAGTGGAGTGAAGTAATGAAACCTCTGTGGAGGAGTCCTAGATTGGCGAGATGCTTCAGGGGATCTAGGTGGGTTGTTCTAAGGTAGGGTCTAAGAATGGTGAGGCCTTGGTTCCACATGTTAATGCTATACTCATTGATAGTTCTTCTTCTTCTCCTATCCGACATTCAACTATGATCTACCACTGAGGTTCTCCCCTTGCCGATCCCATGCTTCCTCAACCTGAGCATATCTCTCCACCCATTCTAACATCTCGATGAAATCCTTTGGATAGTTCAGGTTGAGTGAGAAAAGGAGGTCACTCTATGGAAGTCCGACCTTCAATGCGGTCATTACCACAGACTGATCCTAGTTCCTCACCTCCAAGGTTACGGCGTTGAAATGGTTGATGTAGTCACTGCGGGGCTCATTCTCCCTTTACTTGATGCTAACAAGAAAATTTGAGGTGCGGTGCTGTCGGTGGCTATTGTCAAAGTATGCAATAAATAACTGGCTCAATTGATGGAAAGAGTTCATGGAGTTTAGCTGTAGATTAGAGTACCAATGATGAGCTGCCTTTCTCAAGGTTGAAGAAAAAGCTCGGTAGAGAGTCGCGTCATTGGCCCCTTGTAGAAGAATCAAAGATCGAAAATTTTTTAGATGGTCCATTGGGTCGGTAGTTCTATCATAGGGCTCCATCTGAGGAATCTTGAACCAAGGTGGAAGGGGCTTATCTATTATTCTCTACGTAAATGATGGGTCGATGTTGAACCCCAGATCGTCATCCGACTGCTTCGGTGCTTGGAGTGCGTCGATCCATTATTGCATTTCTCGAAGTCTCGTTTCCATATCATCCTCCCGGATTGGACAGTGCTGAGGAGAAGCATGACCTAGGGTAGAATCCCTTCTAGAGCTCGGGGTAGATGACCGCCTAGGTCTGTAGCAAGGTAGACTATTAGGTCGGCTGTGAAGAGTGGCCCCCACCCTTGGGCTATGGGGAGGCCAGTCTACTGATCTCCCTTTAGCTGGCTGCAGATATTTAGAGGCAGAATGAGATTTACTGTTCTATTGTATTTCTCTTACTGTAGCCGAAAGCGCCTGCACCTGCTAGACGAGGCTATTATACTGATCTTGGGAGATTGCTAGTGCTGCTAGTGCTGCTGATATCGGATTCTCCTAAATCAGTGGTGGTGGTGCATTGTTCGGCTAGATGTTGTTGGTCTGCTGACATATTGGAACGTTACGATGCGTTAGATGCACCCTTTCATGACCTTATAGTGCATGATGGGGAGCTCTCTCTTCTCCAAATAGGATCTCAAAACTAGTCGAGGGCTCTTCCTCTAGCATCAAGTGTTGCTCTTGATCTCTCTACCTGAGGTTGGTTACTGAGGTTAATATGGCTAAGGTGAAACCATTGCTGAAGCTTTGCCCAAATACCTATAAAGAAGTCCTCATCGGGGTGTTCTCCGATGAAGACCCTCCAACGCTCAAGTTAAGAGATGAAAAATGATGAGAGGAGAGAGCAAGGAGTCGATTGCATATCTTGGAGGGTTCTGGAGTCTTTATTTATAGGAGAGGAGTTGGAGTCATATCCATCTCGAAGTCCTGTTAATTTTCGGATTTGTCATGCAGATTGATTCGGATAAGATATTTTTCTTTTATGGGAGACTCGATCGTGAAGAAATTCTATTCTATTTGGATTTTTTCAATTTGAGAAAGAGATGGATCTAAGGTCGAGGTTTTGGAGTATGTGGAGCAGGTGTTTAAACTCAAGTTGTCTAAAATTAATCAGCCATATATGATGAGCTATGGTAGGTTGTCAGAGGATGAGGTGAATCAAAATTAGACTATGGCTAACTCGATAGATCATGCCCGATGATCTTCATCTGTCATATACCTATAATTTAATAGTCATAATCTTCCATAGCTCGGCCAGTGGCGAGGATATAAAAGCCGAGGCCAAGGTATAGATCTATAATAGTATGTATAGATTGGTTCGCTGCTTTTCAATGGGCCTAAAGGAAAGGATATTGTGTGTCGAGGATTTAGGGAAATTGATGCAGGGCGGAAACTCTCTACCTTCTAGCAAAATGATTGTGATCCATATTACATCAAATTTCATGACCAAAGGCCGTAATGGATTGCTTGCATGTTATATTCATATTACAAGCAAAACTTGCACATCTTCTATCGAATATAAATAGTCTATGAATTACACACAGTGCATTTTCAAGTCCCACTACACAAATATTCCAAGCATAACTTCTAAAAATTTATGGGACATAAACGGTCTATAATAACACAAATGCAAACATATAACTAGTATGGTGTATTTACAAGTCCTACTATATGCATGCTTCAAGTATAGGCAATAGAACATATCACATGTAACAACTTCTATGCAAGTGCATAATTGATACCATGCTAACATGAGTTAAAAAGCCCTTATCTTTTGGATACATAAAGTTGGACCATCTTGCTCCAAATTCTATAACAAAAAGCCTCAAAGGTCTGATGCAAATGGTTGAAGAGTGCCTAGAATCAAGATATGAGTTGCATCAAAAATTATACGGGGATAGTTCTAAAGGTCTGCCTCATGATTCATTCCAAACATGTTTAACACAAAAGTGACATGATGCCACATGATTTAGGGTCATTTGAGAAATTAAATTTGAAGCAGATGAATTTGTTCATAGAAGGCTTGACCATAGCCAATATAAATTGAATTTGAGCCATTAGGAATTGAGTTATTTTTCCAATATAACTTGAATCATCTTAATCGGAAGTCATATGAGAAAAATATGGCTATTTTAGTGAAGATATGTCATCTCTAACAAGATTCAAGATAGTCATGAAAATACTACTCATAGTTAACCAAAATTAAAGATAAGCCTTAATGCTTTTGGATCTTTTTTTGCATATATTTAAAAAAAATTGCATGTAGAAACACTTATTAATTTAGGAGTCCTGTTCAACTTAGAATAGATATTATTTGTTGTTTTCTATTTTTCAGCGTTACTACATTCTCATGGAATTAGGAAAGCCTATGAGCCTTAGGAGTCCCATTGATATAAATATCTATGCATGTTCTCATTTTCTTCATCAATAGAATCAATAAAATTTTTAGTGTACTTTAGTATTTTTCTCTTTTATGGTGGATCCTATGCATACTCTAATAAATTTTACAATTACCCTAGGTGGATTCTGAGAAATATTGACAGCAAATTGGTGAATTTTGACAAACCACAACATCCTTGAAGGCTTCTGATGGATTCCAAGCATGGACTAAAATCTTTGATACCAATTATCCCTTCTAACCATCATATGTCTTCTAATTAGCCTTCTAATTGTAGCTTCAAGTTAGATTTCTTGTTAAGTATGCTTTTGCCTTTCATTGTGTCGCTTTGAAGTTTGTGATGGTATCTCCTTGCCTATATCATGTGCATATGCTTGTGCAACTTTAATATTTTCTAATGCATGATGAATACAGTGAATAGGAAAACCAATCTTGCCTTAGGACCATGAGTATGCTTTTCACCATATTTGGTAAGTTGAGTTCTAACTACACATTTCACTTTATGTATAAAAGATTTTACATCTACTTCCTTTTCTTACATCCTCTTCTCATTTATATCACCCTAACTTCAAATTTGTTCAAGTTTGTCGCCAACCTACACTAATTGCATCATACTCTTATCTCTAGTAATTTATAATCAAATTTTTCATGGCATATGTAAACAAATCTTATTTGGAAGAATGATCAACTGCACAAGTATTTGTTAACTTTGCACAAAAATGTTATTGTGATTGTACAAGTTACTAGGAGAGCTCTATAGATCTTATCAAAGTCCTTGTCTTCTACATATTTTCTTGATTTCTTCGAACATGTTTCTTTAGCCATTATTTCTGCAAAAAGACAAGTTTCCTCCGTAGTGCACTATCCACTTTATTCTCACCTCCTACCTTGTGCTTCAAAAGGTGGATCCTCCTAGATAATTAATCCACTAGCATGGTGAGAACTTAGTTTTCTTATGAGAGTTCAAGTATTAAAATATTTCATAATCAAAATAAAGGATGAATTCTCTATGGATGAGATAATGACATCAGCCCTTTAGGGCTTTGATAACTACATAAGACTCTGTATTATATGTAGAATATTTCTTGTTAGCACAAGACAACCTTTTGCTGAAGTGTGCCATTGGATGCCCTTCTTGACTTAGTTTCTATTTCCACATGAAAATGCATCATAAGTAACTTCAAAGAATTTGTTGAAGTCCAATAAGCGAAGGATAGGGGGCCCTTGCTCCATGCATTCTTTAATTGATGTCATGATCGTGCTGAAGACTTCATTGAAATGTCTGCACAAAATAAAAGTCTATGAAAATTCAGGACCTCATGAACATTTGTCAGCATAGGAGCATATCTTACTTTGATCAGCATAGAATCCACTTTCCACTCTGTTGATGAGAGCATGAATTCTAACAGTATCATTTTTGGTTCCATAAAGCTACACTTCTTCATATTGATGTAAAGCTTCTCTTTCCCTAATTTACACGTCACTTGCTTCAAGTAATTCAAATACCCCTCAAACCTGTTATAAAATAAAATATCATCAAAGTATACAATAATAAATTTTTCAATAAAAAGCCGAAGAACTAGTCTCATCACTCTTATGAATGTAAGGGAAACATTAGTTAACTCAAATCACATGACCATCCCTTCAACTAATCCCTTATTTTTTGGAATGTAGTTTTCAGCTCATCTTCTAAGCATATACCAATTGGGTGATCACCACTTCTCAGATCGATCGACAATCTTGGAAAACAATAGATTTATCTTGGAAAACAATAGATTTATACAAAATATCAAGTACGTTGTCAAGGCTTGAGATGGGGAATCAGTACTGGATTGTAATTTTGTTAATAGCTTGGATGTCTATAGTCTCTCCCTGAACTTTTCGGTTACCCAGTCAAACAGATCTCTTCTTCAACCAACTGTTCATTTGCTCATTGAATTGCTCATAAACTTCCAAGCTTATTTTTATGGTGCAAGATTGGACAATGACAATTTAGATACTAAATCAATTCATGTCTCTGGTTGGTGATAATCTATCGAACAACTCGTTGGATTTGAAAATCAACACAAGGTAGATAAATATACAAAATGTGTTTGCATTATAATTGAATGATGAACTATTTATCCTTATTGCGACACATCACAAGGTTATTTTAAACTTCATTAAATGGGATACCTAGTCTACCCGAAGTCTTTGTCATGATTGTAAATTGGAATATCAATTCATACAATATGTTATTACCACCAAATACTAAAATATCTAATCTTGACCAATTATATGACGATTGAAAGGAAAATTACTCTGCCATTTTCACCTCAAACTTAAATTATAGAACCTTTAAAATAGATTGGGAATGATTTTTACCAGTATAAATTCTTGGACTTAGGATAACAAATCATACATATATGAAGATAAGACTTGCATGCACTTACGTGCATGTACACATGTACATATACTTGCCACTATGAACACAATCTCTCACATTCCAACAAGTGATACATCTCAAAAAATCAGCAAGACTAGAAAATCCAATGAATCACAACTGACTTCTGATGGACAACGACAACTACAATGTTACATAGATCCTCAGGGTAGATGTCTTACAAAATAAGGTTGCAACAAAGAACTAACTTCAGTTTATTATCTTTCGACAACTTGTGCAAAGTAATGCGAAATCTTTTCTATGAACTGTCTGGTGAAGTCACATAATCAGGAGCCCTTCATAAGCGAGTGGGGCCAAGATAACCTCCTCTGATTGATGCCATCACCCACCTTACTCTCCTCCACTCTACCCTCTGCCTCTTGTCTCCAACCATCAACAATCGAGTCATCAGAGCTCATTGTCCCCTCTCTCCACTGAGAAGGTGTCAAAAACCTAGAATCCCCTCCTGAAGGGTCACTCAGTGTCATAGATGAGGAAGAGTGACCCACACGCAGCTGTTGGAGGGTCCCAAATGATTCCCTCATGGCAGACATAGCCTCAAAGAAACGAGTGCAGGATGCCAAGGCAGCAGGGATGGGACGCAGCATTTCCTTCAAAAACAAGAATAAAATGTCAAAGCCTGGCCTACAATATAATCTAGATGTTAAGGAAACAAGACAAATTGAACAGACAAAGTTTGTCAGGACCACAACACCAATCAACTCAGGGAAGATTTATATCAACATATTTGGTCTACAAAATTCAGCACCCGAACCATGAAATTTATCAACAATGATGTGTGTATCCAAGATCATTCAAAATTAGTGCTTCTGCATCTGATTTGGAAAATTGGATGCAAAATTTTGTAACTTGGTGATTAAACACATCACCACCCACTTAGCTTTACTATGTGCATGGAGCTTAAAATATGAACATAAAAGGATCTTTTCTCAGAGAATTTAAATACCACAACAACCTCAGTGACCAATAAAATGGTAGTCAGAAGCACATATATGAACGCTTACCAGTTAAAAAGAAAACAGTATAATATCATCAATTGAAAACTTTGCTCAAAACCAATTTTACTGGTAAAACTTTTCATCACCATTTTGTCTAAACAAACAATAGATATTTGAAAACTATCTCCAATACACAAAAACCTAGCTGTCCATACATTTGAAAACTACAAATATTCTTTACATACCCCCCACACTGATGGCAATTCTCTGAAGTTCTGGCTCCACTGGAGATCAGCGACAGATGCTGTCAAAGCTCCATAATCACTGGCAGCCTTCAGCAACAGCTCCGAAAATTGTTTCTGGATCATATGTAAGAAAAATAATATTTAGCTATTAATAGAAGCTACAAATTTCTAGTTGAAATACCACCACCATCCTTGGAACCAACTATCATTCAAACGGATGGAATGAATGATAAATGATGATTATGTTCAGGAAGTTCTAGAAATGGCTTTGCATGTCAAATTAGTGTCAAGAACAGATTCAAATGGAAAGTAATACTAGTCAATTTATTCATTTGAAAAATTTCAAAAGTTTTCATGACAATCAAAATTGTAAAAGAAAAGTGTATAAATGGAAATGTGCAAGTCTCAAACTAAAATGTAGAACCAATTGACCACATAACTTCAAACTCATATAAGGAAAATGTGCAAATAAGATCATTCAACAGCAAGCTAGACAGAAAGGTGATAAAAAAGAGGAGGACAAGGATCAGAATGAGGACAAGGAAAATGATGACAGAAGATGGCGACAAAGAATAAAACCAACAAACATATTAAATTTCTCATCATCAACCAACATATCAAATTTCTTGTGACCAAATTTTTCAAGAAGAGCCCACAACAGTAGGCTGTGAAGTACAATCACTAATAAAATGTAGCAAATCAAATAGGTTGGTCGCATATAGTGTCAGCAAGTCTGTCATTATCGACCAACTTATTAAATTTTTTATGACCAAATTTTTTAAGACGAGCCCACAAAAGTAGGCTGTAAAGTCACCAGCAAAATGTAGGAAAAAAATGAGTTAGTCACATGTGGTATCAGCAGCATGCAGAAAAAGCTTTTTGAAAAAAAATAAGAATGTCAAGCCAAGCATAACTGGTTTGTTAGCTAAAGAACTACATCACCAAGTCCCTACACACATATAGGAAGAAAAATGTAAGAATATAAATAAGTTAGTCACATATAGTATCAGCAGCATGGAGATAAAGCTTTTTGAACACAAATACAAATGTCAAGCCAAGCATAACTGGTTTGTCAACTAAAGAACTACATCACCAAGTCCCTACACACGTGAGGCACCCACACATGAGCCCATGCAAAATATGAAGGAAATTGATAAGTATACTTTTTTAGTTTGATAGGAACACTTATAACTGGTTTGTTAACTAAAGAACTACACGACCAGGTCCCTATGCACCTGAGACACGTGCACATGAACCCATGCAAAATATGAAGGAAATTGATGAGTAAACTTTTTTATTTTGATTGGAATACCTCTCTCTCTCTCTCTCTCTCTCTCTCTCTCTAACATGTTTAGAGATAAGGAGAGAAATGAACGCATCAAGGGAAAAAATGTGTGTTTTTACAATTACATATCACCAAAAAATGAAGGTCTCGACCAATACATAATCATGTGGTCTGTCATGAACTAAAATTCCTCTTCCATCCCATGACAATGGTCCATCATCAACCCCCCCATAAAAAAACCCATCCATGCTCAGAAAAGATACATACACCCATCTACCGAATCCCCCTCTACCATCTCATCTTCATAAATCTGGATCAGCAATACTAAAATATAGCATGTGCCTGATCCTAAGTGATTTTTAACTGTGAGAATAAATGGTCGATGAATTGTCAATTTACCTCTAAATGCACTAAAGGGGTGGTAAACAGACACTTAGATGGTTTCATAGAATCAGCTAAGGCACTGTGTACAACAGGTTTATTTATCTTAGTGGTATGGCATTTTCAAACAAAATGTACAGATGGATCATCTCTGCTTTGAGCCATTGTGAGAATTAATAGATGGGCAATAAATCAGCAGTAGTTTTGGAGTTGAACTAACCCTACCAATGCAAAGTCAATGATTGAGCAATTATATCAAAAATCTGCACCACTAAAAATTTATGTGGTTAAGTTCTGGTTGGGCATGATACAATGTTTTGATTACTCTATGGTTGGGCAGCAATAGTAGCAGTCAAGTTCTGGTTTTTGTGTGTTTTAAAGTATGTAGAACATGATCGGATTTTTTTTTTTTTAAATATTATTTTTTTAATACTTATTTCCCAATCTATCCCCCTTTCTAACTTATTTTCCAAAATACCGTAGTTTGGATGAGGTGACGCGGACGTGGCGAAACTGCATGTTGAACATGTGGTTTCTGCTTGAAACCACATGTTCAACATGCGGCTTCAGATGAGGTAGATAAAAAATTTGAAATTTGAATTTAATTGAAAATTTAAAATTGAAACTGCATGTTGAACACGCGGTTTCACTTTTTCGGATGAAATCGCATCTTCAAGATGCGGTTTTCTTTTTTTTTTTCCGTTCCTGTTCTCTTTTTTTTTTCTCATTTCTGGGGGCGTGGGTGGGGGCTTCGCCGGGACCGAGGAGGGAGGTGAGTGAAACCGCCGGTCGGCTAGGGGGTAGTAGCTAGGTGGCGGCGGTGGTGGGGTGCAGCACTGAGGAGGGGGGGCGGCAGGTGCGGCCATAGCGGTCGGGGGAGGGCGGAGGGGGTTACGGGGTGGGGGGGTGTGCTTTTGTGTTCCGCGGATGGCCATCGGGGCCTCGAGAGGAGGGGAGGCGGGGGTGGATGGCGGGTGTGGCGCAGACGGCAGTGGGGTGGGGCCGCGATGCAGATGGCCGTGGCGGCTGCCTCGCCAAGGGAGAGTGTGGCGGAACGGGTGTGGGGCCACGGTGGGTGCCTCATGACGGCAGAGCAGTGCAAGGGTGCGGGTGGCACACCGAAGGGGGGTGGGTGCGGGTCGGCCGCCGGCAAAGGAAGGCCAAGGATCGACCGAGGGGGAGGAAGGGAAGGGAGAAACGAGTTATTAATAATAAAATATTATTATTTGATAAATAATAAAATATTATTGTTTGATTAATAATAAAATGTTATTATTTGATTAATAGTAAATTATTATTAACAAGATATTTTATTATTAATAAGATAAAATATTTATACTAAACGAAAAATAATATTTTTATTAATCAAATAGTAATACTTTTAATAAAATAATAATATTTATTATTAATCAAATAATAACATTTTCTTATTAATCAAATAATAATTTTTGTTATTTATCAAATAATAATATTTTATTATTAATAAGATAAAATATTTATTACTAAACAAAAAATAATATTTTTATTAATCAAATAGCAATATTTTTTAATAAAATAATAATATTTATTACTAATCAAATATTTAAATACTAATCAGATAATAATAATTTATTATTAATCAAATAATAACATTTTATTATTAAATAATAATATTTTACTATTCATCAAATAATAGTATTTTATTATTCATCAAATAATAATATTTTATTATTTATCAAATAATAATATTTTATTATTAATAAGATAAAATATTTATTACTAAACAAAAAATAATATTTTTATTAATCAAATAGTAATATTTTTTAATAAAATAATAATATTTATTATTAATCAAATATTTAAATACTAATCAAATAATAATAATTTATTATTAATCAAATAATAACATATTTTTATTTGATAAATAAAAATAATAATAAAATAACCAAATAAAATATGTTATTATTTGATTATTTTATTATTATTTTTATTTATCAAATAAAAATATATTATTATTTGATTAATAATAAATTATTATTATTTGATTAGTATTTAAATATTTGATTAATAATAAATATTATTATTTTATTAAAAAATATTACTGTTTGTTTAATAAAAATATTATTTTTTGTTTAGTAATAAATATTTTTATCTTATTAATAATAGAATATTATTATTTGATAAATAATAAAATATTTTTATTTGATTAATAATAAAATATTATTATTTGATTAATAATAAATTATTATTATTTGATTAGTATTTAAATATTTGATTAATAATAAATATTATTATTTTATTAATAAAAAATATTACTGTTTGATTAATAAAATATTTTATTATTTACCAAATAATAATATCTTATAATTAATAAAATAAAAATATTTTATTATCTTTTCTTTTTTTTATTTTTTTCCTCGTTTCTCCCTTCCCTTCCACCCCCCGACCGATCCTCGGCCTTCCTCTGCTGGCGACCGACCCACACCCACACCACCCTCTAGCGCGCCACTCGCGCCGCTCTGCCGTCGCGAGGCACCTGTCGCGGCCCCACACCCGTTCCGCCGCACTCTCCCTTCGCGAGGCACCTGCCACGGCCATCGGCACCGCACCACCGCACCGCCCTCTATGCTGCACCCGCAGTCCACCCCCGGCTCCGCGTGACCACCACCCCCTCCCCTCCCCCTGGGCCCCGACAGCCGTCCGCGCAAACACAAAAGCACACCCCCCACCCTGCAACCCCCTCCGTCCTCCCCCAACCACTACGCCCGCACCTGCCGCCCCCCTCCCTGACGTCGCACCCCACCGCCCCTGTCGCCCGACCACTGCCCCCAGCCAACTAGCGGCCCCCCCTCCCCTCCCTCCTCGATCCCGGTGAGGCCCCCACCCACGCCCTGAGAAATGAAAAAAAAAAGAGCGTGGAAACGAAAAAAAGGAAACCACATCTTGAAGATGCAATTTCCTCCAAAAAAGTGAAACCGCGTGTTCAACATACAGTTTCAATTTTAAATTTATAATTAAATTTAAATTTTAAATTTTTATCCACCTCATCTGAAGCCGCATGTTGAACATACGGTTTCAAGTAGAAACCGCACGTTCAGCATGCGGTTTTGCCACGTCCGCGCCACCTCGTCCAAACTATAGTATTTTGGGAAATAAGTTAGAAAAGAGGGTAGATTGGAAAATAAGTATTAAAAAATAATATTTTTAAAAAAATCCAACATGATCAACAATGGAGATTCTCAATTTGTATAGCCTACAATATATCTCAGCAAATAAGCTTTATCCATACCATCCAATCCATATCCACCTGATGCATCCATATGATTTTTTGAGAAAAAGGCAAGCAAGGCCCATCAACATTTTATAAAGTTAATGAAATCCATACAAAACTTTAGGGCAATAAGGATACGCAGAAAAGTTCATATCCTTCCTGACCTTAGACGAAGAAATGGAAGCCCAACCAGTGCATGGTAAAGAAATCTCATTTATAAGTAATAGGTCAGATTTAGCTGAAAATATAAAAATCCTGGCACTCCCTTCCTACAATAATTTGCCCAAATTGGAGCAAGAATATCCCATTCAGTCTGAGACAAGTTCATCTCCTGAGTCTCTAGGCATCTTAAAAGAAACTTAATGAGCCTGGCCATCCATTCCATTTAATTTTAGCTATTAAGTAATCCCAAATTCTCTTAGAGTAGAACATTTAAGGAAGATGAAAGAAGCAAAATCAAAAGCACTACTGAGACTCATTCAAATGAAGCTAGCCAAAATCTCTTTAAGGGCTTGTTTGTTTGGGGGTATTCTGACATAAGAAAGTAAATCCCATATCAGATTTACCATATTTGGTATGAAAGTGGATGAGAGAGATGGTAAAATAAATAGCGGATTGCAAGTCTATTTTTCTGAGAGAGAAGATAAAATAAATACCATCAGGAGGGTAGTATTTTTTTCCATGCTAGATTACTAAGTGAAGATAATCTGAAAATATCATTTATTGATAGAAATACCCTCATTTATACTATATTAATATTATATTAATTATATTATATAATTTATTAATTATATTAATATATTATAAATATATTAATATATTGACTAATAATGTTTTAAATAATAATACATTTAAAATATAAATATATCTATGAATAAATATTAATTATTAATAAATAATTAACAAATATTTATTAATTATCAATAAATCCAACATAGGATTTATTAATAATTAATATATTTACTTACATACCAAAACATACTAAAATTTATTTATAATGAAAAATATATTTTCTAATATATGTATGATTAATTTAAAAATATTATTAACTCATAAATATATTACAATATTCAAAATAGCCAAAATTGACAACATTTATAAAAGTGGGCTATAAAAAGCCAAAAATGGACTAAGCAAAAAAATGTTATTACCTAAATTGTTTACTTAAGGGTATTATTAGAAATTTGATAATATTTCTATATAAGATTACCTCCAACCAAATATAGTAATCCTTTTCCAATGCTATTTTCCAAAATAATTTTTCTATCAGCCAAACACGATAAAATTTATTTCCCCCATAATCATTTTCTAAATAAATGATGCCCAGGAATCGTCAAATTACCTAATAATCTAACATAACCCAACCAAATGAAGCCTAAAATATTGTCATTACGCGGTAGTAGGAATTCTAGCTTTAGAGGCTGCCCATAAAAAGAGCTTCACTTTCTCAAGGACCTGAACCATGTCACTGGAGTGTTTTTTTTTTTTAACTGCAATTATGAAATCTGTGAAAGGAATTCACAGCGAACATGCTATTAGCAGCCAGGAAACCCAGCTCTTGGACTCAAATGGCCAAATAAGATTCAGAATATCCACCAAACTACCAAATCAGAAAGATGTTCAATGATAATATTGGTTCTAAAGATGATTCTCCACTTAAACCTGGAGTTGGCCGGGAAACAATAAGCAGCAAATGAAGCATCTAGTTCTTCAGTCTGGCAGAAAAAGTTAACGAATAAATCACAAAGAGGAAAATCACTACCATCTATCCAATCAGAATCTTATGGATCTGGCATCACACTGTAAGAAAGAAGAGCTACCGAAAAAACTATCCTCCTCTCTTGCAACATCTTTCCGGAAATGAGAGACATTAGGCATCTGACAGTGTTCCAAATAGGTCCTCTTTTGTAAATGTACTTCCACAATAGCCTTCCAGATATGATCAGCAGCATTACGGAATCTCCACCACCATTTCCCAAGTAGGCCAGCATTAAGACTTCAAGATCTTCCACACCAATCCCTGCCCCTCAAACCCAAACCCACCCCCCTCCCCCAACAAACTCCCTGCAAGCATCGGATTTACATAGACACTTCCAGCTAACTAAACAGTAGGCCCATTTAACATCACCATGCCTCTCTAAGAAATAGGACTTTCTGTCTCTATCAACAGTTTGAGTAACCCAATTAGGAATCAAGAAGACTGAGCTAGATAATACAGAACTAACCAACTTAATCTTCCACAAATTGTAATATTCTTATGGACCAACCATCAAGCCTCTTCTCCATCTCTTCAATCAGAGGCATCCAATCTCACTTCTTTGGACATCAGGCCTCGAAAGGAGGTCAAGGTACTTCACAGGGAAGTTAATTCTATTGCAGTCCAAGATTGAAGAAAGATACCATGATTAGCTCTATGACCAAAAACAAACCAGACCTGACTTAAGACAAATGATTTTCAGACCAGAAATCCATTCAAAGAGAAATAATTTCCATTTCAAAATACTGGACAGGACTATATTAGCTTCCTGAAAAATGATTGGGCCAAGTTCTGCTATCTAAGACCATCATATAGAAGCACTTCAGCATTCTGTCTAGAGTATCAATCACTAGAAGAAATAGCAAAGCAAAAAGGACCCCTGGGTGCATATCCCTCTTAATTTTTATCCACTTACCAGTCTCACCATTAACCAAAAAAAAAAAAGCTCCCTTAGCTTGACAAATGCATTCTTTCACCTACTCAATCCATCTCTGACCAAAACCTTTGACTTCTAGCAACTTAAATAGAATGTTCCAATCCACAATGTCATAAGATTTTCCAAAGTCCTATTTAAGTAGAATGCATAACCTTATGACCCCAAGAAACAATTTCCTGAGCCAAAACAAAGCTATCAAGTATGCATGTTCCTTCAACAAAAGCAGCTTGAATCCAACTATTTCTTAAGTCTATTTGCTAAACTTTGACCAGACTAATAAGTCTAAATTCACTTGTTCTAAAGACTCCTCCAGCTTTTGGAACAGAAGTGAATCAAAATCTACCCTGCCTCTGAATAGATCCTCAAACTCTTCTGTTGAAATCCATATAGACAATATCCAGAACTTTTGGAATAATATAATGGAAAAGCTATCCGTCCTGAGGGCCTTCTCAGCACCTAAAGCAAATGTGGTTTCCTTGTTTCCTTCCATTATGAATTCCAGTTCCAGCTCAGAAAGATCAGAAGTTGAATGATATAAGGACCACTAGTCCATATGAATTTGGGGTTGAGAATGGTCATCAAAAAGCTTCTTATAATATTAAAGAATTCCCCACCATTCAGCTTGCTATCAGTAAGAGAAGAATTCCCAACTCCTCCTCCTGATGCTGTAAAGGTTTTCAATTTTCCACTGCTTCAATTGGCCCTTAACATGTCAGATTTTGGTGATCAGAAGAGCAAAAAAGGATTTTGTATTAGCAATTTCATACAAAACTACTCTATCAAAGTAATAAGATTTAGATTACCAAACTAAACCTTTTCAAATCTAAACAGCTCGTCACTTTGACAATCAACCTCGAAACAGACATAAAGGAACATGATCAGAAGTACAATTGAGAAGTGCCATGACTTCCAAAGTAGTATAAACAAGATTCCAATCAGTGGAAACTAGAATGCTATCTACTTTAGCAAAAGACAGGAGCATCCCTCATATTGGCCCAACTGAACTTTCTACCAAACAGAGGAAAATCCATCAACTCCATTTCTCTGATGAAGACATTAACAGAATTCATCTCTCTTATAAAACCTTCTATACTACCTTTTTCCTTTCCAAATCTTGTAACAATGAACTCTCCCTAAAGCATCCAAGGGCTATTGCACTTAGTCCAGACAGTCCTTAACTCATTCCAAAGTTCCAGATTTTCAAAATTATCAAAAGGATCCTGATATAAGGGGAAAAAAACCAATCAAAGTTTCCAAATTTCATATGAAGTACCAGAAGTAAAGAGAGTTTGCCATTAAATTGAGAAGCATAGTCAGCCAGACCACTAATATTCCAAGCCAAGATAAGTCCCCCAAAACCACCTCGAGAACTGATCCAGACTCAAGAATCAAAAAAATCACCACAAGTAGGCTTCAGAAAAGGCAAGGTAAGGCAGCTTTCAGTTCCTGTAACAAACAAACAACTAGCTAAAGAGTTTTTAACAAGTGTCATCCACATGTGGGGTGTGTTGGTGGTAGAAGAAAGAAAAAGGAAGGAACGAAGGGTTACTGTCATCCACATATAGGCCCTCTCAACAAGAATTATCAAGTCTGCTTATGAGGCTCATAACCAGCAATGATCTCTTCATTTCTTTCCTCCCAAAAGTGTCCAAAATGCCCTTTATACCCCGACCACCAATAAACAACCCATGTTTAAAAGCCAAAACCATCAGTTGCTCCTTTGATAAACACTCATACATAGCAATCATTTTGGAACCAAAATGTTTAGAACAAAGACTGTCTTTTCTTAAAGGACATTCCAAATCCTTCATCATCTTTCTTTCAGAAGCCTTAACCATATTCCCAAGAGAAGAACCTTTGCAAAAGTTTCAAGCAGCAGTTGACAGAGTACTAGATGTGAACACTATGGCTCCTTAACAATAAGCACATACTAAGGGCCTCACCAGCTGACTCAGCAATAGATGTGGTAATTAAATTACTCAAAATGGCAACACTTTCCAGCATCAGCAGGCACCAGCAGATCAGGACCAAGTATAAAAGAAACAGTCATCAGGTCCTCCAAAAAGGCTCCCCCTCTAACGTGGCCCCAAAGGTATGTTCGACATTCCAATCAAAAAGTGAGGATATAACAAACAAAATACTGTTAGCCTTAGAAGTTCTCTTGTAGGACTGATGTCAGTAGAGAAGGCAATCCCCCAAAAGAAGCCTATTTTCTTGAGCTGCACATGAACCAAAGAGGTTCACCTCATCCATGCTGCAATCAAAGCATCCCACATCTCCTCATGATTTAAATCTTCTCGAGACCTGGCCTCCTTATTATTCTTTCTTTTTCTAAAATTAGCATAATGATCCACCCTGATCAAGCAATCAATGGGCATTGATCCAATATTTAGCCAATTCAAATTTGAGACTCGTACATTTGACTCACTGAAATGATATTTCCCTACCTTAGTAACTCACTAAATTCCCGACTCAAGTGTAGTCTCAACTAGGTGAAAAGAAGAAACTCCACCAGCTTCTACAACAAAGACTGTATCACCTACATTCTTTAAAATTTTCTTTCTTCTAAATTCAATATAAACCTCCCTGTACAATAAATCCCAAACCCAGGAGTAGTCTCAACTAGGTGAAATGAGGAAACTCCACCAGCTTCTACAACAAAGACTGGATTACCTAAATTCTTTAGAGTTTTCCTTCTTCTAAATTTAATATAAACCTCCCAGTACCATAAATCCCAAACTTTACCGAATCAGCTGGGACCTTTAGACTAGGAGATGGTGTATTTTCAACCAATTATCAACCTCAATCTTAACGCTATAACAGAAAGCACCAATATTTATTTCCATAACCTTTGGTATTTTTCAAGTCACCACATACCATTGTAAGCTTGAACTGCTTCATGTATTTCCTTAAAAAAACCATCTATGTAGGACAATGCAATAGCACAAAATTTGCTAACGACACACGCAACAGATGCCTTGTTACAGCAAAAAAACAAGAAGATCAAGGAGCCTAACTCAAGCTCTGAACTTGTAACCATGTTTCACCTGCCATACTTAAGCATCCATTGCTAGACAAGAAAGTCATACTGGAAAACATGAAGAAGACCTTGTGTGAGGTTTCTCAGATCTTTACCTTCCACTTCCAAAAGCTATTAGCATAAAAACACAAAATAATCTCCACTTTCCTCTATATAGGATCTTCATCAGAGGATAAGATAATGGTCAAATCACAGGCCTCAGTGCATTTCTTCTTTATGTGCTTTGATATAGAAATGGCCATTAAACCAAGATTAATCTGATAGTCCACCATCTCTCCCCAAGAATGAAATAGAATACTAAGCAGAAACCTCCTACAAAGAGTTTCTGTGGCAAATCCACATCTGCAGAAACACCGAGCATATTTTTGCACTCTCCAATGATGGTATCTGCCTCCGAACATGAAGCAAACTCCATCAAGGAGAAAATGGAAAAATGGAAAAGAGCAATCTTGCATTGACAAAGACCAGAAGATTTAGAAAATTTATCGTCCCTTACAAGGAACTTTCCTGATGTGATTACCTTTGTATCTCAAAGGTGACTTGGAAGCACTACCAAAAGTGATGTCAGAATGTACTGCTAGGTTAAGATAATGTAAAAGCAAGCATGGTAATTTTGACAATGCAAAAAGGCCATGCTCTAGTGTTCGTGCAAAACTAGGAAGTTGGAGAGTTTTGCAAAGCAACAAGTACAAGGGGTAGGATAGAAGTTAGGAGGAAAATTGCAATTGATGTTTTATGCGAACAATTAATAAGTTTTAAAAGGGATGAGCAAGAAGCTATGGAAAGAGTTGAGGAAAATTAGGATGTAGATTCGATTAAATACAAAGAACAATAAGGATGGTGGTAAATTAATGAATCACAATGAAATTCTAAGGAACAAAGAGAGGAGTTCCAAAAGATATTGGATGTGGATTAAGCAGGAATACTTAAGAAATATACATCATAAGCTGACTGCAGTAGATGATACTGAAACAATCAAATAGGGGCAGTTTGGTATCTATTTGGCTTACCTGCAATGACAGCTGAAGGACCTTTTGTTTCCTGCTTAGATGCATGCACCTGCTAATGCAAGTGCAATTCTGTATTTGGTTGTACAATGCTAAAGAGGTATAGTAACCTTACTACTAATCTGATAAGGCATCTGCTTCAAAAACAGTGAAAATAATATATATACAATGACATCATGATATGTTATTATTTTTACATCATACTACATTGTGATAACATAATGCATTATTATATTATGTTAATATATTATATCAAAAATTGTATTATAAGTTATAACATGTGGTGTGTAATAATACAATATAGTAATATGATATTACTATTTCATTACATAATATATTCTTAGTATACATTAATATAAGTACATAATAATATTATTGATACTATATATAATTGCTAATTGCTATAATACTAATAACATGAAAATATATTATTTTTTAATAGTCTATTATATTATTTTATTTAATGATTAAATCATGAATATCATAGTATCACTAGAATATTACTATAGTACTGGACTAATGACATTATAGCATTGCTGGTATGGTAATAATATTATTTTAGGTAGTGTAGTTCTGTTCATTTGTATTAAAGTTCATAGCACTTTGATGAATATAATAGTATCAAAATATTATCAAAGATACAGCTTATACAGAACATATTGCTAATATTATATTGTGATATTATGTTCATACAGTTGTATCATATACTATAATAGTTGCATTGTATATAACGACATTATATATAACATTAATAGATATATTAGTTATATTATATATATTATCCTATGAGCATATAATAATATTATATATGCTAATATTATATTATGTTATGTTAAGCGATGAGTGTGTTCAGAGAGGATGAGAAGTTTGTGGGTCATGATAATAAGCATATGGTGCAAGACTGCGAGCTAGTCCCTAGACAAGTTGCAACTAGTGGCTAGAAGTGTACTTGCAACTAAATTTTGACCATCAGTATTCAGTGGTTTAGCAGAAAAAGGGCCAAAAGTTACAATCAGTTGTTTGTAATTGAAGTGACCTATATGCAACCAAACACAAATAGGTGCCCCCTGCAAGCTCATGGCAAATAAACTTGCAGCCAGTCCAGTTCCAGCTAACCAAAGAGCCACTAAAAAGTTTCAGCAAGGATGACGTGATAAAAGCTACAGAATGAGAATGGTAGTTTTTGCCTTGGATAACAGATCTATATAAAAAGACCATTAATACTAGGAGATTCATTGAAAGAAAATTTTACCCATTCCTTTAATCAATAATATGTTGATCTGCCCAACATTGCATGAAGCCAACTTTAGAGAGTCAAAATATGATTATAAAAATAGATCATAAAAACAAGAATTAGAATAGTAGGATTTTATGCAATTAATTTGGCATTATTCTGGCAAAATTAATTTTCCTGAAGAGATTTCCTGAAAAGCTTGATAGCAAATCGCAAACTGACCTATGAATGGCCTTCAACTGAGTTGGAAAACTCATTTAGATTAGATGACCTCATAAGGTCTTCTTGTAATTTCCAGATATGTGTCTCACTGATTCGACACAGAATTATCCGTGAAGTGCTTTGATTTCAAGTTATGATCCTCAAATTTGTTTCTACAACTATGTCCAAAAATTAGAAGGGAAAAGGCCTTCAACCTAGAGTCTCATCTAAAGCTGAATCACAGTAAATTTGCTACCAACAAACAGTGGTTGATGAAGACTAACTATGAGCTTTTTTGCATGATCAACCCCCAGACCGCTCCTCAGTAACATGAGACAAGGCCATTGTCATGTTTCCACGTGTTACAGTAAATTTTGAACTCAATCATAGCTCTTATTCTTGATGGTCTTAAATCAACAGTTGGATTTGCAATTGATGCACCTTTCATGGATCATAAATTACTGACAATTCTAAAGCTAGATGCCTCTTAGCTGGTCGATTATTGATCAAAATTTCAACGATCTGGCTATTAATCATGGACCAAGCAATTCTTTAAATCTATGTCTGGTGCTTTAGGATAGTTATTAACTCATGGAACAGTTCAAACAAATTAAGCAAGTCCTTAGAGCTGTTGTAAACATCTTTATGCATTTTTAGTATGTCCTTGACTAGCTTTGACCTCTCAGAACATAGGATCTCCAAGTTTCTTATAGCATCCATCTCATATTAGATGTCAAGAAAACAAAGAGGTGTGTGTTGATTCAATGACCATAGGAAAGAGGTTAGCATTAGCTGAACCATGTTGAAGCAGCCGGCTTAGGACATACCAAATTGGACCGGTCGGCTGCCGGCACAATTCAGTAAATCAGTTCCTTTACCTTTCCCAGTTTCAAAATCCTAGATCTCCATCACCATCCAGCTCAACGACAATGCCACCCGATGACACCATCGCCGCCACCGAGGTCCCCCAAGTCCTCTCTCTCCCCCACAATGACAAGGACAGCATCTCCCTCCTTTCTTCTCCCTCTCCCTCCCTCTCTCTATCCTCACATCGACGATAATGCCCTCTCTCTCGACCTCTCTCCCCCTCCCTGTGCCTCTCTCCCTCTCTATCTTTTGTCCTCTCCCTCCTTCTCCCTATCCCCCTCCCTCTCCAGCACTTCCTGTTTCAGTACGCCCTGGAACGGCATTATACAGGCACATACCATCCTGAACTGGTCATTGGCTGGTACACCATCCAATGCTAGTCAGCGAACCCTGAGAGAGGTAAGTATTATGGCCAAGAAAAACTTAATTCTAGAAGTACATCATGGATGAGAAGAAGGGTGATATCAAAACATGCAAACTAAATTCTTTTTTCCCTTGCATATAGTTTTAGCCTACACCGATAAGCTTGCTAACTTGCCTTGAGAAACCTAGCTATAATCTAAACCAATGGCCTGATAACCTAATCAACAAACCCTTTGACCTAAGTTAAAAATAAAGGATATTTGTATTGCTACTCAAGCTATTGTACTTTCATGCTTAATAAGATGACTAAACATCCTTGTTCGATGCTTTTAACACTTCAAATGGATGTATTTACAGAATTGTATGTGATGAAGCTGAAGCAAATGTTCAGATGTCAGGTCATGGCCCATAAAGCTTGCACCAGAATTAATCAAAAAATAGGAAGTTTACTAAAATAAAGTACAAAGCAAAAGCCTTGTTTCAAATTCAGAAGCAATTTATTCCTCACAGACCATAGAACCTATCATGCGATAAATTCAATATCCCATGATATTATCATGAAGTGCTATAATTAATCTTGGGATCAACATATACATTCTAACTGTTAACGAAATACTAGAGCACTAGAATATGAAGTAACCATTTTCGAATCCAGTTAAATATTTGAGTTTGCCTTTCATAAGCATTAGGATAATAATTGAAATAATGAAAATCCCCAATATTGAATAATCTATTAAGCATGAATTGAATATATTAAGTCCCTAACCTGATATTCAGCTTCCACTGGAATGCAATCTAGAGAATATGGTTGTTGAAGACGCGCAATGATGCGATCCTGACAAAAACAAGTCCACTTGCTCAATGAGAAAAGATTCTGATAAGTAGCAGTAAATTCAAATATCATCCACTCCAATCACTGATTAACAAGTGGAGATCTAGTTAAGTCATCAAGGCTGCACAAGCCTGATAAATTTCCAAAACTGTACTGATCAAAACTTTTCAAGAGGTTAAAGGAGAGGTTGGGCCTCAGAAATACTGGACATATTGAAATCTAGCTCTTATTTCTGTTTATTGAAGTCAGTATTCTGCATGAATGCATAACTTAGGATTAATCAATGGCTCAAACTCCTATCAAGCACAACAGATGTTTACATCTTTGTTACAAGATTAATTTTTTTTTTCCCTGAAAGGAGAGATCGCATTTATCTATGGTAGCTTCAAAATGCAAGGTTAAAACTAACTAGGTAATAAGAATCACAATGATTACAGAAGCAGATGGAAAGACAAAAAACCACATATGTAAAACAAAGACAGAAACTAATGCCAGGGCTGAATACATCATATGAATGTTCCACTCTTGAATGCATCGACAAATTAAAACATTGCTAAATATTACTTTTAAATACAATTTGAAAATTCAAGTGGTCATAATAAAGGAATTTGGAGTTGGTAATACCTTGTTCTGGATAACATCTCTTAAAATAGCAGTGATTCCGGCCAAAGACTCACATTTCTTTTCCATTTCACTCACGTGGGTTAGATGTGCCACGTTTTTATCATCCTGTGCATTTAAAAACTTGCATATAAACAAAAATAGCTTCACAAAAAAGCATATTTTGTTCCAGATACAGAAGTGTCAGAAAAGTATGATTTTAATACAGCACATTCTTATCATACTAAACATCATGCAGCAGCTATTCCTATAAAGCAAGCACATTCATAGTGGCAAGCAATTCTAAGTATTTGTTATATTTGGCTGCTTCCACTAAAATGCACAATTATGTAAATAAAAGAAAAGAGTAACAAGAATTCGTTGAAAATGGAGAGGGGAACAAAAGAAATGTAGCATAAATAGATCATATTAACTATAATTGACTTCTCTCATGATTGATACCTCAACAAACTAGGGGAAAAAAGAGAGAGAGAACTTTATTTAAAAAAAATTGATCCAGGTTGATCAAAGAGTTCGAGCTCTAAAGCCTTCATGGATTCTTGAGATGTAGGTAAAGAAAGCGGAATGTGCAGTTCGTATGAACTTAAAATTGCATAGAATTTGGATTAAAGTTGGAGGATGAATGAAGTATAGGTAATATAATTGTAGGGTCATAATGGGTGACCATGGACATTTTATGAAGGGACAGGCTGAATCTTAGGCTAATTGCAACATCCAACATAAGTTTCTTTTGGCTAGGGATGAATTGCAAAGACTATAAAGGCCACATAAGAGTTATGTGGGAAGATAGGATAGAGTGTTGGAAGTACAACTTTATAATAAACACAAAGACATGCACAAGCAAGCATGAAGAGTTGAGATATTATCCTCTAATGAAGCTTCAACAACTTGATGCAAAACCAATGTTAGACCTTTTTATAGAGGGGATTGACGTGATCTAGAATATTTAAATTGCCTAAAATCAAGAAATTTTTGCCCTAGATGTCTCTTACCTATGCTTAAGTGTAAAAAAAAAAATGGATGTTATTAATGAAGTTACAGTGCCAAAACTAATAAAAGTCATCTAAATAGAGATTCCTGACCATTACTTTTTTCCTCTTCTTTTTTGAGGAGAATCATCAATCTTGATTTTTTACATCTTACATCATAGAAACATAGTTAACTAATTTGTATGCTTTAAAACCTTTAGTCAAATCAAAGCATTGTATCATGAGACCAAAAATTATCTTATTTGGAGCCATGTGATGCATAACTAGGAAACCTTAATGCTATTCTATTTTGGTTTCTAGGCATTTGAGATATTGTGGGTTATATGTAGTGGTATGGATTTTTCAACTTTGCATTTTATTATTGATTTTCAACTTTGATAATTTACAACATAGGCAGGTACTGGAGGAAAAAGGTGATGGAAGTAGAATTAAAGAAATATGACTAAAATACAAATATTTATGCACAAAATCTAAAGGCGAAGGAATGACACCATCAAGGTCACATGCTGTAAGAGAAAGGGAGATGTGTTCTACCATGACTCAAAGCATTACTGACTATTCATGACCTATAGCAAGTACTAAATTACTGCGACACCCATGCTGATCATCGGCATGCACAGTACAGTATGTAAATTAGGGTAGGACCAATCATATGCCCTGAGACACGTCAGTTGTGCCCACGCTAGCCTATATTAAGCCATGCAAGTTTGTGCTGAACTAGCAAGGATAGATGTGCATGACACAAAGGTATGTTCCTTGTAGCAACCTAGCAAGGTATGTATCATATGGTATATACCAATATGGTGCAATACCTTAATTGTAGTTTTAAAGAGATTCTTAAATTAAAATAAAAAAATAAAATTGATATTACCCTTGTAGATCATGATTTATAGAGCTTAAAGTTTTAAATTTTAACAATAGTAATCAACGTTTTCACCTGGGCTGAGATATCAGTTTGTAAAGGTATCTGGCATTGACCAATACATATCTAAAATCTCAGCATTTATTACCTAGACTACCTAGACCAACATAGACCACTATTTTCCCAGCCAATACATGTACAACATCAATATATCAGCCAGGATTTCATAGTCTTTCTTTTACAATCTTAAATGGGTTTTGTAATTAGTAAAATGACAAAATCGATGCCAAAAACCAACAGTCAATTTCTGTTTACTATATTGGCTGATATTTTACTAACAAGGTTCATAAAATATTGGTTATTTCTTTTTTAATATTTCCATACATCTCAAGCAAGGAAAACCAACCACGATCTCGATTTTATCTTAGAATAAGTTGCCCATCAGAACAGCCAATGTATTGCTTTTAAAATCTTCCTAGTGATATCGAATTTTCCCACCCCAAACTACAAAATGCAACTGAAAAAGGACCTATAGTCATTACCCTAATCTGAATAGGATTTTGCAAAATCAAAATAATCACCCAAAAATACTTGATAATACATTTGAAAATTAAAGTTAAAGATAAAAATATCTTTCGATATATAGAAAACCATTTGCCAGAAATAAGGAAATGTAGACACACTTTCCCCTCGAATTGACATTTAAAAGATGGCCTTCCCACAATGGAGCAGCCAATATACCAAGTTGACATCTCAATTAGAAGATTAAGGAGAAAGTTCGCTGATATGTAAATATGAAATATAAAATGGTCGGTAGGATAACTTGCACTACTCATTCAACACTTATTGTGAACCTTGTAGTGATGTTGCAATCTTTAATTTAGTATATTGAACCATGCCTACTTTAGTCAAAGCCTTCAATTTATGTTTCATAATAACAACAAAGCAAGATATGTTACTAGAAATTTAAAAAGACACTGATCTCATGTAATGCAAACAACATGTGAAACTTCTCAAATATCAAGAAGTAAAACACTACAATAGCAATATTACTAGTATTCTTATAGGTACATAAAAGACAATAAGAACTGCAATAGATCTCCATAGAGTAGATTTGCAAAAAAAACACAAGCAATTATTTCACCTTTCGTCCCTGAAGTTCCACTTGCAAATTGGCGATGTTTCTTTGTACTGAAGTAAGCTCTCTTAAAACCCTTATCAAGTCATCGCTTTTGTCGCTTCCAAATGAGTTGGACATGCTTTGTTGATCTTCCTATGAAAATGCACAAGACTGAAAATTGGATCAAATAATGGCAAGGAACATAGAAGACAAATTGGATGTCCAAGAAAATAAAAGGATTTTGAGTTAAAAGAAAAGCTGGATGGCCCTCACAAGATTGAATATAAATCAGATATTAATGAGTCTGAAGAACATAATTTCAAAAAAAAAAAAAGAAAGCAAACCCAAGAGGTTTTACGATTTTTTATTTAGAAAATAAATATAAGTGACCTTTATAGATTATAAAGCTTGCCAATAATTCTCATTGATGAAGTGTTTCCAACAAAACGTGTTCAAGAGATGGAGAGTGATATAAAACAAAAAGACTAACATCTGTAACTGTTATAAGGAAAAGGAATCGGTACATCTAGGAATTGAATGATTTTTAAAACATATCGAATTACAGAATGCATAAAGCATGACACTCTTTGTTTGTGTGAGGAAAATTGATAGCTTAACCCCATCCAGAGTTTTTAGATCTTATTTGGAAGTGCAGTACTGCTTAACACTACATTTAGAAAAATTAGTATCTCCCAACAAATCACAGCAACTAAAGCATCCAAGAGTATGGAACTTAAATCAAATGCAGAAAAGCCCAAAGAAATCAGCAGCAATCAAGTCATACACACTGTTGGTTGACGTGAAAATTCCATATCCACTACGAGAAATTATATAAAAACTCAAATATAAATGAAATTAAACCAAAAATCAAAAGAACAAATCCACATAAATGCACAATAAGATAAATATGATAAAAATCTCTTCTTTTTCCTTTTTGGAGTTTCAGCATGCAAAGGCGTTGGAATTTTGGACTGTATCCCATTCTTTTGTTTAAAGAGATTAAGACTTCCGAAAACCGCAAACCTGCGAAGCCTATCCAAATCTAACATTGGAATTACACAAAATTAAAGGAATCCATTTGCCTACCGACCAACGAGAGTTGGGATCTCGTGGATATATCGACGTGAACGATGAAAGGTGCGGGCTTTAACGAAGGACCAAGATCTACAGAAGAGGAGAATTAAGATCGAATCTAAGAAGGGAAAACGGACGGGATTTGGGACCTGGAGGGGAGCGATGGAGAAGCCGAGATCGGAAGCGATCGAGAGGGCTTCAGCCATGCCTCCAAGGCGCTTCGGAGGCTTCTTCGTAGCCCAGCCCGCCTCACCGGAGACCGACATTTGGGAGTCCCGAGTAGAGCTGGACGAAGAGGGAACGACAGCGGAGAGTGGCAGAGCGAAGACGGGAGGAAAGAGGAATCTGCTAGGCCGGGCACTTCTCTCTTGCACCGGAGCCTGTGTCTTTTAAAATTAAAATTAAAATATATATATATAATATAAATAAAATGATCAGCACAGTAAAAATGAGATTTACGTTGGCACATCAGATTATGAAAATCTCCCAACATTTCACATGCGAAGTTTGAAAATCTTTATTTTTTTGTTTTCTTTTACCACATCAGTGCCCTTTCCTTTGGTTGATCGAAAGTGGAGCGAGAAAAAGATATTTTTAAGAAAATAAAGAAAAAATTTCTTATTTAATTAAAATTTTAAGAGAAGATGAAATAAAAAAAAAAAATTTAATAAAAAATATTTTTTTTATATTTAATAGGAAATAGAAAATCATGAGAGGGATGAATTTTGATACTTTCTACGAGACGAAAAATGATGTTATTTTTTTTTCTAAAATTTCTCTTTAGATCTATGGCTAAGATTTTACAAATATCAATAGATGGTTAGAATAAAATACTGGATAGTAATATAATATAATATTAAAATTATTCTAATATTTATATAAATATAATATTAATATTATAATATTTATTATATTTTAATATTATTTTAATATTTATCCTAATATAATATTTTTATTAATATAAATATTAATATAATATTCTATTTAATATTATATTTATATTTATATTAATAAATTTATTATATTAAAATATTAATATTATATTAATATTATATTAACATAATAAATTATTATAATCTAATATTATATTATAATATATTAATATTATATTTATATTAATATAAATATAATATTTATATTTATATAAAATTTATGAGTAAAAAAAATATCATCTTATACCTATTAAAAATATAATAGATATTTTATATAATTTTTTTAAAAAATAAATATTTAATTAAATATAAATTATTCTATAATAAATAATATTTTTATGATCATTCAAACATATTAATATCGTATTTTTAAAAAAAAAAATTTTAAAAAATAATTTTTTTTTAAAAAAAATTCTCACGAACCAAACGAGTTCCGGATGCTTTGGTTTCGCGGGGTGTGTTTGTACGCCGCCTTGTGCGTCACCATTTTTTTTTTTTGTTTTTTCTTTCCCGCAACAGTGCATTTTTCTTGGATGTTTTGGCTCCACGGGTGTGTTTGTACGCCGACTTAGGCATCAAATTAGATTGGTCGAGTCCGTTGAGTTGAGATCTGCACGTTGGGGGCTGTTTTCTCCAATGAAAAATGTCCTTGTATTCGACCGCACCTCTTGCAGTTTGACCGTCTTCCAATACGTCACATGTTAAATTTGAAAGCCTCCATAATATTTATTATTTTATTTCTATTGAAAGAAATTTTATATGAATCAAATTTATGAAAAAATCTAAAGTCCAAAATGATTGTATCTAGCAAGCCCATCAATAGTGATCTCCAATGATCCAAAATTGGCCACCATCTTCTCTGACGATTTGAAATCGTATTGAAAAATATGTCCCAAAATCAATCATCAGTCTGTTGATGATTGTACTATTTGATATAATTATATATGAATTAATTAATAAAATATTTATTTAATAATTTTTATCATAAGCTTGTACATCTTCTATATCGAACTTCGGTGTTACGATGAAAGTCCTTAAGACTATTTTAAATCAATAAAGAAGGATTTATCGTTTAGTCCTTAAATGAGTTCGCGACCAAATGATATGCTATTATTAGGACGATAGACATATCAAGTGTAAGTCATTGTGTGTCCATATAGGTTGATTGTCCTCTTAACCAAGGAGCGTGGAGACGCTGGTATAGCATGCAGATGAAATATATGAGTACATTTCACTGAACATGACCAACTTCGGAGCATTCTACTGTCAAGAGTCACTTCGAAGGGATATAAGTATAAATATCCCTCCGATCTGAGATCACCACGGTGATTTGCAAGCAACTCACTGTGCTTTGGTGTTGGACTACCTGAATTTCTAATTCAGAATTGGAAGGTTTTTGGACACAGTCAAGTACTTGTAAAGTCAGAGTCAAGATGAAATTGACCACTCCAAGAGATTGGAGAGAATACTTTGTGTTTCAATTTAGTAAGACCTTGGCCAGGGTAATTCTTGTGAGAAGTCACAGGATTTATCAGGTTGAGACACATAGTGGATGTACTGTTAAGAGTTGACAGTTTAAACTCGAAGTCATCCTAGTATCAAAAGTCAAAAGGATAAATTATATGGTAACTATATCTAAATAGGTTCTTGAGTATTGCTTTGCATACATTTGGCCTATCCGGACGTCGGGTACCATTGCTAGATGGTTATTTCGATTGGTACAGGAATCAGTTCCTGTACTACCGGCTTAAGTTCGAACCTATGGGGCTCTCCGATCACATAGCTAATCTGAAGAGTCCAAGTGGACGGAGACTCTGGTGAAGAGTCCCACTGGACAGTGACTCTAGAGAAGAGTCCTACTAGACTTAGACTCTATCATTAATGGAGGATTAATTAGTGATTAGATCACTAATTAGCTCAATTTGATTGAGCATTAAAGTCTAAATCAAGTTTTATTGAATTGGATTCAATCAGATCAAGTCTGATTAGGTTATGAGATGACCTAATTGGTAAGGGAGAAATGATCCTGATTTGATCAGATCTATGACTCAATTAATTTATTGATTTAATCAGATTTAATTGAGATTATAGGAGTCTAATTAGATTAGGTTCATTATGTTTTAATTGGGTCTAATTGGATTGAATTTGAAAGAAATCCAATTAGTTAAATCTTAGAGTCCCAAATGAATGGGACGCTCTCCCTTGGGCCACCTAAATTGTCTCATGCCTTTTCTCACCACACAAAATTAGTTTGTGTGTAAGAAAATCAGAAGATAACTCTTCTTTTGTTGCCCATTAAGGATAGAAATTGGTTGATTTTTATTTGAATTCAAAATGGTTTGAATTTCAATCTAAAACCTTATCCATATCCTTCCACACGTTGGGTGTTTTTGAAGGAGCCCATTTTGTGTGAGAAAAGGAAGTCTTTCTGATTGATTTTTATGCTCAATTTTCTATGATAAGTCTTTCTTTAAGTCAGATAAGGATGAAAAAAAGTTAGAGTCAAATTAAAATTCAAAATGGTTTGAATTGCAACAAACTCCAACCCTTATCTTATCTTACCTGATTTGTGCGACAACCATAAAAAGATCACAATTTTGTGCACCAAAGATAGAGAGCTTTTCACCATGAGATACCAGAGAGAAAGAGGGGCAAAAATCCATCTTTGGAGCATGAGGTTTGGATGGGTTTCCTTCTTCCTTGGCATGAACAAAAGAGGAGACCGATCTCCTCTCGGGTGAGCGATCTAAAACTATTTTAGATTTTGGGTGAGAGAAAAATTAAAGAGAAGAGAGTTTTCATCATATTTTTCTCCACCATCCAGCATCTTTCTCTGATCCATCTTTGATATCAGAAAGGTTCGAGGTGATCGAAGGAAGAGATCAAATCAAATCTGCCATCAGAAGTCGACTATGCGAGCTAGCACTCCCGCAGAGGGTTGATCGATCCAAGAACTTCGTGTAGACCATCTGCTGAGGTCAGATATTTGTGCAACTGCAAGCGATCAAAGAGAACTTTCAAATCTATGTTCTCAATTATGAAATTTGACTATCCATGCTCAGGTATTGGGTTTGAAACCCTAGAAATGGTAGATTAGATCTATCACTAATTGCTATTCTTGTTCAAATACTTGTAATTTTAGATTCAAATTTTTATGCATATAAATTCATATTATAAATCTATTTGTAGGAGTTTTAAGATCAGATCTTATGCATGTATTTGTAGATTAAATAGTTTAATCTAATATTTTTTCGTTGAAAATTTTGAAATGCATGCATGAACCCCTATACGATCCTTTTCAAGTTGGCAACTAGTTTCGTCGATTAGTCTTTCGAGACCGTCCGACTAGAGCTTTACTCATTAACAGCAACTCGACGATCTTTACACATCATCATCGAAGTCTCCTCATCGACCAACCACCCATGCATCATGGAGCAAATCCTGATGATGGCACAAGGTGACCAACTCCTAGTCGTTGGTGACTAGTCCTCATCCCTACAGCATCCAGATTGGCAACTCCATTCAAAACATGACATTCACCAAGCAACAGCTATCGTTGAATCGATAAGGCAACCACTATCGTCGCATCTCAAAAATCTCGAGCGACAATCTTGTGCCCAATAAATCATGCCTTGATCATGCGAGATCGTGCCAACCAACTTGCCAACAAAAACTCTAACTCTCCGCTATAAAGAAGATCAAAAGAGGACCCCCAAAGAGATACACAATAACTCTACCTCTCACGCTCCTTATGTTGAACGAGATTTTGATTTGAGTATCGGAGGGTTCTCACTGAAGCCACCTCCAGTTTGAACTTTTTTGTAGGTCGTGCGTCTAGGAGGCGAACCTTATCATCAACTCCAATGTCCCGATGCCGAGCGATTTTTTGCACCAACAGATTGGCGCTAGAGGAAGAACTTTTGATCCATTTTTGAAGGAGCATAGATCAAGAGCAAATACTATGCCACCAAAGTGAGTCACGTCCTGTCTCACCAATGCCACCGCCTTCCGTCAAGTAGAGAGCCAGACCAACAATCAGGTGCAGCCACCGACGATGGAGACTCTACTGCCAACCCAGCCAGTGCTAGTCACGGTGGACCAATTCGATATGCTCTTTTAGCAATCCAAACTCTGATGGCTGCCATCCAGGCAGTCCAAACCATTTTTGCATTTCCACCGATGGTGCCACAGCCTGATCAGGCTGCTCCTGTACCTCCTGCAGCGATGCCGCCAGTAGCTCCTATGATGGTGCCCCCACCAAATCCAGCTGTAAAGTCACCGCTGCTACAACCAGAATAGCGACGAGCACCTCCACAAAGCCCAGAGAGAAGGCAGACCCATTAGAGCCACCTCAAGATCTAAGAACCAGCAAGGCGGCAATCTCCTAACCCACGATTAGCGCATGACTTGACCCCTGATCATCATTCTCCCTAGCACTCCAAAGCCAACACCACCCTTCGATGATCTCCCCGGTGTAGCCCTATGACAGGTTCAGCAGTGAGCCACCCTGCACCCCGAAGATAATGTAGAAGCCATTGCCTCAGCACTTTTAGGTGCCCCAATTTGAGGCCTACGATGGGATTGTCGATCCCATCGATCATCTGGAGGCCTTCAAGATGGCGATGCTCCTTCACGGAGCGACTGACGGCATCCTCTGTCAGATGTTCTCTAGCACTCTCAAGGGGGTGGCTTGACAATAGTATTCGAGCTTGAAACCGACCTCAATTCACTCTTTTGAAGAATTGTGGGGGTCATTCATCTACCACTTTGTCAGCAATCGATGATGGCAAAAATGGCCTGACTACCTCCACACCATCAAGCAAAAAGAAGAAGAGACGATCCACCTTTTTGTCAGCCATTTTAATATGACGACTTGAAAGTTCGTGACCTAGATCAGTCGTCGCGATATCTGTCATGATGGGCGGATTTTTGAAGAACGATCTTAAAAAATCATTAGTGAAGACTTTTTCTCGAAATTATCTTGAAATGCTTGTCCATGTGGAGAAGTATGCCCGCATGGAGGAGGTTTTTGCCCAAGAGGCCCTTGCCAGTTCTACTGCGGTAGGGTAGAAAAAGGAGCGCTCCCCAAGGTGGGAGGGGAGAATCCACCAGTGCTCCTGGTCCCCATTCCAAAAGTATAAAAATAGGGACCCTTCTTGGAATCACCGACCCTAAAGTCCTCAAAGGGGGGACCGATGACTTTCATTGATGAGGAGGTACACCAACTACACTCTGCTAAGCACATCTAGGACTCAGGTGTTAATGCAAATAAGGGAACAACTCCCAGAAGCAAGGAGGCTTCAGACACACCCACATTTAAGGGACCATAATAAATACTGTCTGTACCATCACGATCATGGCCACGACACAGAGGAGTGCCTCGATCTCCAAGATGAAATTGAAAACTTTATTAGGCATGGTCATCTTGATCACTTCATCCTGCAGCGATGGGAGTGGGCGATGGGAGTGATGGGAGCAGTAAGGAAGGTGGCGAAGATCTCCTCATCCAGATGAGCAACCACGACAAGCAGTACCGTAAGAAGACCAACCTCTGGTTGGCGTGATCAATGTTGGGATGCGCAGGGGTTTCATGCATGCATTTCAAAAATTTTTCAGCGAAAAAATATTAGATTAAACTATTTAATCTATAAATACATGCATAAGATCTGATCTTAAAACTCCAACAAATGGATCTATGATATAAATTTATATATATAGAAATCTGAATCTAAAATGACAAGTATGTGAACCAAAAATAGCATTTAGTAATAGATCAATCTACCACTTCTAGGATTTCAAATCCAATACTTAAGCATAGATAGTCAAACTCCATGATCAAGAACGTAGATCTGAAAGTCTTCTCTGGTCACTTGCAGCCGCATAAATATCTGGCCTCTATGGATAGTCCACACGAAGCTCTCGGACTAATCAGCCCTCTGCAAGAGTGCTAGCTCGCACATCTGATGGCAGATCTGACTTGATCTCCTTCTTTGATCACCTCAGATCTTTTTGATGTTGAAGATGGATCAGAGGAGGATACTAGATGATGGAGAAAAATTAGATGAAGACTCTCTTCTCTTTGATTTTTTTCTCATCCAAAAATCTAGAACAGTTCTAGATCTCTCACATGAGAAGAGAATGGTCTCCTCTTTTGTTCATGCCAAGAAAGAAAGAAAACCACCCAAACCTTATGCTCCAAAGAAGAATTTTGGCCTCTCTTTCTCTTTGGTATCTTATAGTGAAAAGCTCTCCCTCGTTAGTGCACAAAATTGTGGCCTTTTTATGGTTGTCGCACAAACCAGGTAAGACAGGATAAGAGCTGGAGTTTGTTACAATTCAAACCATTTTGAAATTCAATTTGACTCCAACTTTTTCTCACCCTTATCTGACTTAAAGAGGCTCTTACCAAAAAAAATTGGGCATGAAAAACCATCAAAAAGATTTCTTTTTCTCATACACAATAGGCACCTTCAAAAATAGCCAATGTGTGGAAGGATATGGATAAGATTTTAGGTTAAAATTCAAATCATTTTGAATTTAAATTAAAACCAACCAATTTCTATCCTTAATGGGCGATAAAAGAAGGGTTATCTTTTGATTTTCTCATGCCTAAATTGATTTTATACGGTGAGAAAAGGTATGAGATAATTTGGGTGTCACAAGAGAGAGAGTCCAATTCATTTGGGACTCTAGGGTTTAACCAATTGGATTTCTTTCAACCTAATCCAATTAGATCCAAATAAAATATAATGAATCTAATCTAATTAGACTCCTATAATTTCAATTAAATCTGATCAAATTAATAAATTAATTGAGTCATAGATCTGATTAAATTAGGATCATTTCTCCCTTACCGATTAGGTCATCTCATAACCTAATCAGACCTGACCTAATTGAATCCAATTCAATCAGACTTGATCCAGATTTTAATACTCAATTAAATTGAGCTAATCAGTAATCTAATCACTAATTAATCTTTCATTAATGATAGAGTCCAAATCTAGGTGGGACTCTTCTCTAGAGTCCCCAACCAGTGGGACTCTCCAATAGAGTCCCAGTCCAGTGGGACTCTTCACCAGAGTCTTCGTTCATTGGGACTCTTCAGATTAATCATGTGATCGGAGAGAAACTTCTAATGTGTGTGACCCCATAGGTTTGAACCTAAATCGGTAGCACAGAAAGTGATTCTTGTACCAATCAGAGTAAACATCTAGCAATGTACCCGATATCTGGATGGGCCGAATGTATGCAAAGCAACACTCAAGAACCTATTTGGATATAGTTACCGTATAATTCATTTCTTTAACTCTTCATACTAGGATAACTTAGAGTTTAAACTGTCAACTCTTAAAAGTACATCTATTATGTATCTCAACCTAATAAATCTTATGACTCCTCACAAGGATTGCCCTGGCCAAGATCTTACTAAATTGAAACACAAAGCATTCTCTCTAATTTTTTAGAGTGATAAATTCCATCTTGATTTACGCACCAACTTTATAAGTACTTGACAGTATTTAAAAATCTTTCGATCCTGAATTAAAAATTTGGATAGTTCGACACTAAAGTACAGTGAGTTGTTTGTAAGTCATCATGGTGATCTTAGGTCGGAGGGACACTTATACCTATATTTCTTCAAAATGACTCTTGACAGTAGAGTGCTCCGAAGTTGGTCACGTTCAGTGAAATGTACTCCTATATTTCACCTACATGCTATACTAGCATCTCCATGCTCCTTGGTTAAGAGGACAACCAACCTATATGGCACACAACGATCTACACTTGATATGTCTATCATCCTAGTAATAGCATATCATTTGGTCGTGAACTCATTCAAGGACTAAACAATAAATCCTCCTTTATCGATTTAAAATAGTCCTAAAAATTTTCATCATAATACAGAAGTTTGATATAGAAGATGTACAAACTTATGATAAAAATTACTAAATAAATATTTTATTAATTAATTCATATACAATTACATCAAATAGCACAATCGTCAATAGGCTGATAATTGACTTTGGAATATATTTTCTAACACCTTCTACTTGTACTAAAGCCAATCGGTACAATATCGTATATCCATCTTTATTTTGTGATCTTCGAACTCCTTTACCGTAATGACTTTAGTTAATGGGTCGATCAGATTCTTATTTCAATCGATATTCTGAAGGTCAACATCACCTCGATCTACGATCTCTCAGACAAGGTGGCAGCAACGCAGAATATGTTTTGCCACTGATGTGCCTTTGGCTCTTTTGCCTGAGCTATGGCTCCAGTACTATCGCAATAAAGCAGAACTGGACCATCGATAGAGGGTGCCACTCCAAGCTCGATGATGAACTTCCTCAACCACACAGCTTCTTTTACAGCATCAGATGCCGTGATGTATTCCACCTCGCAAACTGAATCGACTACCATGTGCTGCTTGAAATTTTTTCAGCAGACAGCTCCACCATTTAGGATAAAGATGTATCCCAGTATGCTTTTGCTATCATCACGATCTAACTAAAAATTAAAATCAGTATATCTCACTAGTTTCAAGTCAAATTCTTCATAAACGAGCCACTAGTCCTTAGTATTTCTCAAATACTTAAGGATAGTTTTTGCAACCTTCCAATAATTCTCATCCGGATATGATTGGTATCTGCTCACTACTTCTAGTGAGTATGCCATATCCGATCTTGTATATGTCATGGCATACATTATAGAATCCATTGTTGAGGCATATGAAATTTTACTCATATTCTCTCTCTCTTGAGGGGTTGTCGGACAATCCTTCTTGGAGAAAAAAATTTCATAGCCTATCAGAAGATAGCCTTTTTTGAAATTTATCATGCTGAATCATTTCAGCATGGTATCTATATACGTTGATTGGGAAAGTTCGAGCAGCTTCTTAGATCTATCCCTATAGATCTTCATCCCTAGGATATAGGCTGCTTCTCTCAGATCTTTAATGGAGAATTATGATGACAATCATATTTTTATTTTCTGTAATGCAGGGACATCATTTTCGATTAAGAGAATATCGTCCACATACAAAATAAGAAATACAATTACTGAACCATTAGCCCACTTATATATACATGGTTCCTCTCTGTTCTTAACGAAGCTATACATTCTGATTACCTTATCAAAATGTATGTTCCAATTTCGAGATACTTGCTTCAATCCATAAATGAATCTTTGAAGCTTACACACCTTGAACTCGTCTATAGATGTGAACCCTTCAGGTTACATCATATATACCTCTTTATTCAGCTCTCCATTTAGAAAAACTGTCTTCACATCCATTTACCAAACTTCATAGTCCAGGTATGCCGCTATCGCAAGTATGATCCGAATGGACTTGAGTATTGCCACAGGAGAGAATATCTCGTCATAGTCAACACCATAATATTAACAATACCCTTTGGCAATCAGACGGGCTTTATAGGTCTCAACCTTTTCATTTGTGCTCCTTTTTTTTTGAAGACCCACTTACACCCTATGGGTTTTACCCCTCCAGATGGATAAACCAATGTCACACATTCTTGATCTTCATGGACTCCATTTTGAATTTCATGGCTTCAAGCCATTTCTTAGAGTTGGACCTCTGCATTGCATCCATATAGGTGACTGGATACTCATTGTTCTCATCGAGCTCAACAGGATCTCCGTTCTGGATCAAAAAATCTAGGTATCTGTCTGACTAACGCAGTACTCTACCAGATCGTCGTAAGGATGTTTGTATATTGGGCTCTGAGTTTGATCTTATCAAATTCGATTCAGATGCAGTCACTGGTGTCAGTTCTTCTACCTGTCGAACTTCGTCAAGCTCGATTTTAGAGGCACTTATTCCTTCACTAGAAAACTCTTTTTTCAAAAAGTGTGCCTTACTGCTGACAAATATCTTTTGCTCAGTAGGGAGGTAAAAGTAATATCCTCTTATTTTTTTGAGGTACCTTACAAAATTACACTTATTGGACCTAGGTCCGAGCTTATCGGTTTGTAATCGTTTGACATAAGTCGGACACCCTCAGACCTTAGGATAAGTGAGGTTCGGCCTACGCCCTAATCATATCTCATATGGTGTTTTACTAACTGACTTGCTCGGAATATTATTGAGCACAAAATAGACTGTCTCAAGTGCATATCTCCAAAAAAGATCGACAGACTTACAAACCCCATCACGGATTGAACTATATCCAATAAGGTTCGATTTCTTCTTTTTAAGACACCATTATGCTGTGGGGTCCTTGGAGTAGTCCATTATGAGAGAATTCCATTCTCTCCAAGATATGTCAAAAATTTACTGAAAAAGTATTCACCCCCTCGGTCAGATCGAAGAGTCTTAATACTTTTTTCAATTTATTTCTCTACCTCATTACGAAATCGTTTGAACATTTCAAATGATTCGAACTTATATTTCATCAAGTAGACATACCTATACCTAGATAGATCATCTATAAACGTAATAAAATAGCTATATTCTCCTCTGGCACTAATATTCATAGATCCACAAACATCACTAAGTATTAGACCTAGAATTTCACTAGCTTGTTCATCTTTTCTAATAAAAGATGATTTAGTCGTCTTTTTAAGAAGACAAGGCTCACATGTCGGCAATGATTTACAATCATTAATATTGAGGATATCCTCTTGTGCTAACCTGTTTATCCTGCTTTTGTTAATATAATCGAGCCTGCAATGCCAAAGATAGGCATATATGATATTATCTAATTTTGAATGTTTATTTAGAGTGTACATTACACTTATAGACTGTGATAATACATAGATGCTATTTCTTAATTGTCCTCATATTATTGTAACATCATTCATAATAATATCATAATAATCATTCTTTATTGATAAACTATAGCCATCTTTGGTCAAAAGATCAATAAAGATTATATTCATCAAGAAAGATGGACAATAGTGACAATCACTTAAAATAATACTATTAGACTTGAAAATAAGCTCGACAACTCCTAAAGTCCAAATTGAAACTTGACTTTCATCTTCCATATTTAGGAATCTCTCATCGTTCTCAAATTTTTTAGTAACTTGAAGTCCTCGCAACAAATTGTATATGTGAACTGGACTTCCGGTATCCAATACTCAGCTAGTAGTGTCACATATGAAAAAATTACAAGGTGTTATCATATAAGTACCTTGATCAGCAACAAATTGCTCATTTCTCTTTAGCTTATTTGGATCATAGTTTGCTTGACTCAATTCAATCCTAAACCTTTTAGCTAGATTGGGCTCAAGATCAATATTCAACTTCTGATATTGGCCATCGAAGTTGGATCCAATAAGCTCATCACTGTCAAATAGTGAGTGGAGCGATAAATTACTAGCCATTTCTGAAAAAAAAAAATACAGATCTAATTAGTATATGAATTAATCAAGCCTAAAGATATAGACTTTAGTCTAAAAGTTTTTTCACTATTTTATACGAATTGGTAGCCTCTACCTCCAATTCGAAGAATTATCTTAATTCTTTAGCGGATACTAGAATCCACACAAACTGCATACAGGTATGAGTATGGCTCGACCAATCCATATGTATCTATGGATAGATTTTTAATCAATTATTTTTTAAATAATTTTTAGTAATTAATTTTATCCCAGATTTCATTTCAGTAGGTGATGGGTCTCTATTGAAAGTCTTGATTAGGTCCAACCATTAACATGAACCTACTCAATAATTTTAACTAATGAATAATCAGGTCTGAGTATGGCTCAACCAACCCAACCATTCATTAGATAGTATAACAGAGTTATCGTATGATGAATAATAATTCTATCATTCAGAAAAATACCAGACGGATGGCGCCTGAATGTCAATCAGAAATAATGGACCCATTACCATTCACCTTAATGGGAGGCTATGATCTAGTTATCACCATAACTAGCTCATTTTATGGATCAAATAATTTAGAAGATCTAGTTAATATAATTTAATAGAATTAAATACATAGACCAAGTAATCTCAATCCTCCCACTGACTTCACCAAGTCAGATCAGGGTGGACTAGAAACAAGTCGGTCCAACTGACAAGTGATCAATCCTCCCACTTGTTGGAGCACGATCCCGGCTCCTCCCACAGACTTTGGGTGCAGCAGAACCAGCAACGAACAAATCTGGAGACTTCTGGACTCGATCGAAGGCCCTTGATGAAATCAGCCTGGTTGTTGTCTTCTTCGTCAGCCTTTCGTTCCAGATGAAGAACGCCTCTAAGATCACCTCTAAAAAATCCAAGATCTGGTAGCCAACTAGATCAAACCTGGATCGAGATCTTTTAATTCGTAGATCTCAAATCAGGATATTCTAGATAGGGAAGAAGGTAGATAGAACTAAACCTTGCAGATCTGTCTTGCTGCAGTCTTTTCTGTAGATCTGTTGATGGAGATCTCACCCGCACCTCAAACGACCTAAGATCAACTCCAGATCTGAGAGAAACTTGTACCAACCTCATAGCAAGAGATTTCAAATCCTGGACCTGATGTTTGGATGGCTACAAGAGAGGGAGAGGCAATATGGTTGGTGGCACAAAGGGGGAGGGTCTCAAAACCCTAGCGCCTCCCCTGCTTTTTCTGCCTTCTATGGACCTGACGGTAAGAAACCCTAGGGTTTCTTGCTCCTGGGGCATGGAGAATAGCTGAAGAGAGAGAGAGACTTGAGAGAAAGGGTTTTCGTATTCCTTGACTTAATCAAACCTATACAGTGCATGTATATATAAACACAGGGTCAAGTGACCCAAACCCAAAACTTTCTTGACCAACTCTATGGGAGATTAGGTTAACCCAAGTCCATATACACCCATGACTCAACCTAATCTCACCTATCCTGGGCCCAAACTTGGCTCATAAAGAGTTGGTCCCTTGAGGCCCACATAACCTAGACCTCAAGAACCCGAAAGGCTCACAGCCTTTCAACCTAGGGCCCAACTAGCCCTAGAGCCTCCATGAAGCCCTCATGAATGATGGACCTTGACCTTAGCCTTGGTCTCTTGGGCCTTGGGCACACCGCTTGGATCACAACAATCTCCACCTTGGTGTCCCAAGGCCTCAACCAGCTCCACTCTGTCCATCAGCCGAATCAGCTCAACACATCTTTGAAAGCTGTCCCGTGGAAGTACCTTCGTAAGTACATCAGCTGGGTTCTCCTTGGTGTGTACCTTTACCAGCTCTACCTCACCATCCTCCACAAGCTCCCTGATCCGATGATACCGAATGTTGATGTGCTTTGTCCTTGCATGAAAGACTGAGTTCTGTACTAGTAGAAGTGCACTCTGACTGTCACAGTGCACTCTAATGGCCTCCTGAGTAAGGCCCATCTCCATCAACAAACCCTTCAGCCAAATTGCCTCCTTAGCTGCTTCTGTCAGCCCGATGTATTCCATCTCTGTAGTGGATAGGGCGATGATAGGCTGCAGACTCGATCTCCAAGAAATAGGACCTCCATACAGGCTAAAGATGAAGCCTGTCGTAGACCTCCGGGTATCCACATCTCCATCGAAGTTTGCATCTACATAACCATCAATCAGCCCCTGAGCCTTCCAGGATATGTCAGAGTATCCCACTGCACCTCTTCGCTGTTCGTAGCAGATGCCAACTCCAACTGAACCCGTCAGGTATCTGAATATCCACTTCAGAGCTCTCCAGTGCTCCCTGTCAGGCTGCGCCATGAACCTGCTAACCTGACTCACTGCATGAGCGATGTCTGGCCTACAACAGACCATCGCATACATCAAGCTCCCAACTCCTGAATCATAAGGGACCGTCTCCATCTCCTGAGCCTCCACCTCAGTCTGTGGTGCCATGGTCTTCGAGAGTCTGAAGTGACCGGCAAGTGGCAGCTCCGCCGACTTTGCTCTCTTCATCCCGAACCTCTCTAAGACCTTCTGTATGTAGCCCCCTGAGATAGATGCAGCACCCTCCGGGCTCGATCTCTGAAAATCTCCATGCCTAGGATCTTCCTTGCAGGTCTCAAATCCTTCATCTCAAACTCCCGAGATAAGGATACCTTCAGATCCTGCACAACCTTCCTACTCTTGCATGCTATAAGCATGTCATCCACATACAAGAGTAGGAACACCCTAGAACCATCTTCAAGAGACTGAACATAAACACAGGGATCAAACTCGCACCTGAAAAGTTCAATGCTGCGCACATAGGAGTCGAACCGCTTGTACCATTGCCTCGACGACTGCTTCAGCCCGTACAGCGACTTCTGCAACAAACAAACATTTTTCTCTGATCCTGGATCCCTGAAATCGGATGGCTGCTCCATGTAAATCCTCTCCTCCAAATGCCCATGGAGGAACGCTGTCTTGACATCCATCTGCTCCAGCTCTAAATCCTGAGCTGCTACAATGCTCAGCAACACTCTGATGGAAGTATGTCTGACGACGGGAGAGAAGACCTCGCTGAAGTCGATGCCTTCCTTCTGGGAGTATCCCTTGGCCACTAACCTCGCCTTGAATCTGATACCTCCCTGCTCTGAAGGCCCTTCCTTGTGACTGTAGATCCATTTGCAGCCAATGGGCCTCTTCTCCTATGGCAACTGCACCAATCGCCATGTCTGATTCTGATGGTGAGACTGCATCTCCTCGAACATCGTCTGGACCCACCGCTCTCTGTCCTGGCTCTCAATAGCCTTCTGATACGTATATGGGTCTCCATTCACTGTCACCAGGGTATATGACAGCATCTCCTCGAAGCCATATCGGTCCGATTGCCTAATGATCTTCTTGGGCTTGTGTAGGACAACACCGATATCAGTCCTCGGTCCAGCTCGCTCCTGCTGGATCTCTTCGCCTCGATCATCTGTCCGAGTCCTCTCCATCTGTGGAGACACCTTAGGTAGGTGCTCCATCTGAATGTCATATCCTCTAGTAGTACCTGCAAGAGGCAAAATCAAAGAGGTAAGCTGTCCAGCAGCACCCTGCTGGATCTCCTTCTGCTCCTGCTGCTCCTCCATGCCTGCTCGCCTCCGTAGGACTGACTCCTCATCAAAAGTCACATCTCGACTAATGATGACCTTCTTTTCCAAGGGATCCCATAGCCTATATCCCTTAACTCCTCACGGATAGCCTAGAAATACCGTCTTGCATGATCTGACGTCTAGCTTGCTCCGCTCACCAGCTCCAATGTGCACATAGGCCGTGCACCCAAATACCCGTAGATGGCCCAGCCCAACTATCCTCCCAGACCACACTTTCTCTGGAAGCCTGCCATCCAACCTGGTGTGAGGTGATCGATTGACCAAGTAACCCGCTGCGTCAACTGTGTCAACCCAGAACGCCTTTGGAAGCCCTACCTGCAGCCTCATGCATCGTGCCTTTTCCAGAAGTGTTCTATTCATCCTCTCGGCCACCCCATTCTGCTGTGGAGTCCCCTTAACTAAGAAGTGTCTCCTGATCCCACACTCCTCATAGTAGTCCTGGAACTCTCTGCTGGTGTACTCTCCATTATTGTCTGACCTCAGACACTTCACGCTCCTCTCCTGCTCCTTCTCCACCTCAGCTCTCCAGATTTTGAACTTGGTAAAGACCTCAGACTTCTCTCTCATGAAGTAAATCCAGAGTTTCCTTGAGAAATCATCAATCAGGGTCATGAAGTATCTGGCCCCATTCCTAGCTGAAACTGGGGCTGGTCCCCACACATCCGTGTGTACTAACTCCAGAGGGGCTGCACTGCAGGTTGTACTGATATTGAACTGAACTCTCCTCTGCTTTCCCATCTGGCAAGGCTCACAGATCTCCCCTGTAGCACCATCCTCCAGATCAGAGATGAGTCCTCTCCTGCTCAACTCCCTCAGCCCCTTGTCACCCATGTGGCCTAGGCGGTAGTGCCACATCCTGTAAGCCCCTTGCTGGTCCTGTGCTGCAACTGCTGCATCAGACTCTTCGGTCACCACAGATCCCTCCATGCGATAGAGATTATTGTCCAACCTCCTGCCTCTCATCACCACCATTGCTCCATTGGAGATGTTTAATACTCCGCTTCTAGCCCTACTGCTGAAGCTGTATCCACTGTGCTCCAAGTAGCCTAGTGACACCAAATTCTTTTCCAGCTCCGGGACGTGCTTTACATTTGTCAATGTACTCACAATCCCATCAAACATCCTCACCCTGACTGTCCCTATCCCAGCCACCTTGCAAGGATGATTGTCGCCTAAAATCACTGATCCCTCATCTATCTTGATGTATGTCGCAAACCAAGACCTCTGTGGTGTGTAGTGATGTGAGCACGTAGAGTCTAGTGTCCACTCCTCTGTGTAATGCCTGTGACCATCTGATACCACAAGTAGATCATCCTCCACCTGCTGTCCAGCAACTACACTCATTGATTCTGAGCCACTTCTTTCTCCTTTCTTGCTCTTCCATAGTGGACATTCTCGCTTAAAGTGCCCGAACTCGTTGCACTTGAAGCATTTCATCTCTTTCTTTCCCTTCCTGGATTTGGACCGCCCCCTGGACTTGCTTCTGCCTCTGTCTCTATCTGTCCTCTCCCCTACTGCCAAACCCTCTTGGGGAGCCCGATCTCTGGTCAACTTTTTTCTTTGCTCATTAGACCTCAGCACCGAGACCATGTCCTCATATTCCAGAGTCTCCTTGCCGTAGAGCAGTGTAGTCACCAAAGAGTCATATGATCCTGGCAGCGAACACAAAAGCAACAGGGACTTGTCCTCCTCATCCAGCTTCACCCCGATATTCATCAACTCCGTGCACAACTGGTCGAACCTCTGAATGTGGCCAATCACATCAGATCCCTCCTGCATCCGAAGACTGTACAACCTCTTCTTCAGCATTAGCTTGTTGCACATATTCTTCCCCATATACATAGTGTGCAACTTCGACCAAAGGCCCTTCGGGGTCTTTTCTTCCAGCACTGAATACAACGCCGCATCCGTCAAACATCCTCTGATCACCGAGCATACTTTCTTCTCTAACGATGCCCACTGTCTATCTGTCATTCCCTCAGGCTTCTCATCCAAAGCCTGATCCAGATTTGCTTGCACCAGAAGATCCTCCACCCGAATTTTTCACATGAAAAAATTTTTTTTGCCATCAAACTTCTCAAAATCAACCTTCATATTGTTGCCTATGACTGGATCCAAGCCAAACAAGCAATATAAAATCAAGAAGTGTAAAATATACCTTGATGGTACCTTGCTGAAAATTTTCAGCACTTGGGATCTTTAACTTCTCGTGCTTGGAACCGCTTCCTCACCACCGTAGCTCTGATACCAACTATTGGAGCATGATCTCGGCTCCTCCCACGGACCTTGGGTACAGCGGAACTAGCAACGAACAAATCTGGAGACTTTTGGACTCGATCGAAGGCCCTTGACGAAATCAGCCTGGTTGCTGTCTTCTTCGTTAGCCTTTCGTTCCAGATGAAGAACACCTCTAAGATCACCTCTAAAAAATTCAAGATCTGGTATCCAACCAGATCAGACCTGGATCGAGGTCTTTCAATTATAGATCTCGAATCGGAGCATTCTAGATAGGAAAGAAGGTAGATAGAACCAGACCTTGCAGATCTGTCCTACTGCAGCCTTTCCTGTAGATCTGTTGATGGAGATCTCACCCGCACCTCAAACGACCAAAGATCAACTCCAGATCTGAAAGAAACTTGTACCAATCTCGTAGCAAGAGATTTCAAGTTCTGGACCTGATGTTTGGATGGCTGCAAGAGAGGGAGAGGCAATATGGTTGGCGGCACAAAGGGGGAGGGGCTCAAAACCCTAGCGCCTCCCCTGCTTTTCTTGCCTTCTATGGACCTGGCGGCAAGAAACCCTAGGGTTTCTTGCTTCTGGGGCATGGAGAATAGTTGAAGAGAGAGGAAGAAGAGAGAGAGAGACTTGGGAGAAAGGATTTTCGTATTCCTTGGCTTAATCAAACCTATACAGTGCATGTATATATAAACACAGGGTCAAGTGACCCAAACCCAAAACTCCCTTGACCAACTCTATTGGAGATTAGGTTAATCCAAGCCCATGTACACCCATGACTCGACCTAATCTCACCTATCCTGGGCCCAGACCTGGCCCATAAAGAGTTGGTCTCTTGAGACCCACATAACCTAGACCTCAAGAACCCGAAAGGCCCACAGCCTTTCAACCTAGGGCCCAATTAGCCCTAGAGCCTCCATGAAGCCCTCATGAATGATGGACCTTGGCCTTAGCCTTGGTCCCCTGGGCCTTGGGCACACCACCTGGATCACAACAGAATATCCTTCGACCGATCGTGACCTGGTCGGTATGTCGCGAACGCGACATTGGTCGCGTTGGCCTTTTACCTTTCTTGGCCGAAGCCAAGTCGACAAGTTAGCCAGTCGCCTTGCTCGGGTGCTGGCTGCGGAAGGGGCATGGCTTTAACTTAGGAGTTTCTTTTTTTTCTTTCGGCCATTGCCGGCCTTCCACCAACGTAGATATGTCGGTCGTCGTAAGAGTCCGACGCGCCATCGGGGATTGAGCCGCAGATTTTCAATGGAATGCTGGGCCCAAGTCGTGGCGTCAGGGTTCGTACTATTAGCGAGCGCCGACGCACAGTTGGAGAGCTGAGATTCTAGACTCCGAAGTTTTGAAGCTGAGTTTGTATTCCGAACAAGGGCACACAGAGTTTACTGGTAGTACAACCTCAGATTGTCGGCATTCCAAGTTCGAGAAATGGTGCTTCCTTCTAGAGTCTCCAGTCGGTAAGCTCCCGACCTGTAGGTGTCCGCTATCTTATAGGGTCCTTCCCAGTTTGGAGCCAATTTTTCTTGGTCTAGAGGCTTCGAAACTCCTGTCTTTCTTAAGATCAGGTCCTCAGGCTTGAAAAGCTTCGGCTTAACCTTTCTTTATGTTCCTATGATGATTTTTCCATTTTGTCTTTCCAAAAGGATGAGTTGGGGTGTATCATAGAGTTTATACGCATCAAACTTGTTGGACTTGCTCAAATGAGTCTAAACATTCGCCCTGAGGATTTACTTATCCAAATGGTGAGATGGACTCGTTGAAATCACAAATCAGGAACAAGAGGAATTTGGAACAGTAGGAAAAATACTTTCCTTTCTTAATTGGGATAGCTTTGAAAAGTGTTATTTAGGTTTCTTAATTGGGAGCAGAAGGAAAATAAATGCAGCATTTTCTAGTTCAAAGAATATACCACGCCTATTGCACGATGGAAGAACTGTAAGACAATTTTATAGGCACAGGCCATTCTCCTGTGCAAGCTCAAATTAGCCCTTTTCATTCCTAAACAAATGAATCCAAACTGAGTTCAAATGGATCTCTGTGATTTAAGTCTATATCCTGATGCATTCATTCTTGTTGCTTTTTCTTAGATAAGATTTAGTTTGTGTTGAGATCAACCAATTTTAGGTTGTGCATAAGTCTAGATCAATGTCTACATTAATTTGGAAAACATTACTGACCATTCATGCAGGCACAATTGCAAAGGTAACTGGGTCTTGAACGGGTTTTTGTTTTCCATCCAAGACTAGGATGTCAATTTTGATATTACTTTGGTCTCAACTTGAGCCAGATTCAAGTGTATCAAGTGAGGCTTAAAAATTATGCACTAAAATTATACCCTGCACCTTTAGACACAAATAAATAGTGGGAATATGGTGGTTCAACTCATCCCTGGCCTTGGAAACCTGTACTTGGGGTTTAGACTCATAGGCCTCGTCATACTAAGAATAATCAAGCATTAACTAGGACAATAATGCAGTAGAATTTTACACAGAAATATTCTTAATTCTTAAGAATATTCTTGCTCTTTGTATCTCCCATCACACTTCTTAATTTTAAGTCAATGCATTGTTAGAAAATTTTATTAAAATTTAGATTTTTATTAATTATATGATTTGTATTTAATAAAATCGGATTGTGATTTTATCCAATGAAATTAAACTATAGATTGTTTATGATCGTAAAATTAAAAGCCCAATGCACATTTTATTTAAAGTCTAGTTAGATGGTAAGTATGGGTTACTGAATTTTACTAGGTCCGTAATGAAAGAGGCTAGTAAATCATTATAAATAGATTAGGTCCATTTTCCGAAACTTAATTTTTAGACGTTTGCCCTATTGATAGTCGTCATTAGAGCAAGATTTTTGAAGAAAAAGATCAAATACAAAATATATATTTATATATTCTATAATAACATAAATATATATTTTTTTAATTTTTGATTAATTATTTTGATATTTTAATAATTATGTACTTAATCCTATTAAAAATAATTGAACATGTATCAGTGTGGGTCATGTATCATTTAGAACCCAAAAAAAAAATCCATGGACCCCTGGCACCGGATCCTAGAGTTGACGCCTTTAAATTATTTTTTAGAATGTAGCGCATCTTTCCTGTGAAACAGAAAACTTCTTCCCTTGGCCCCTATTGTATTCCACTGTTATTTCTTTTTTTATTGATCACTACTGAACCTGTGTTGGAGCCCGTGAGATTCCCTTTTTTTTTTTTTTGGTGGCTTATGGTTGATGGCATGCTATTCCACAACACGAATACGGCTACCAATCCCATTAAACCCAGAAACAACTCATTCCGGGACGTCTTTCGGCTACGAAACAGTGAGAAAGAAACAATAAATTATATTGATACTGATCGAATATAATTATATATATATATATATTTTTGATAAAAATATAAAAATTATACTCTTAATCTTACTATCATACATATTTTATGTAAGATTAAAGTTTTAATTTTAGATAAAATTATTGTTCATAAAATTGAATGCAACAAATATTAAATTATGGTTGTCAAAGATAATTTTTAATAAATATCTCATGAAACCATATTTTGACAATAATCCTAATCTCGATTGAGAATTTTATGAGTTGTTGTACATATCGCCACTAAAGTGATGCATTAATTCAAGGCTTGTAAGATTGTTTTTATTTTTTTATGAGATATTCTTCATATTAATACGTGTAATTTTCTGCCTAAAGGAGGTTATTGTGTATATTAAAATTGAAGATAACATGAGGTTTGATGGTTGAAATACATTGGTCCTGAGAAATCTGTTTACCTAAAGGTAATAAATTTTTCAATCGACATGTATTATCCTTGATTTTGTAAAGAGGCATATTAGGCCTAGAAAGTTTGTCTACCCAAAGGGGACAGATTTTCGAATGCCTTGTATTCTCATTATTTTGATCTCATACTTTGGAGCTCAATGGCATATCATATTTTCTGTCCAAAGGAGAGTTTATGATGATGTACCTGATGCTCTTAATCAAGAGAATAGCTTATCATGTTTAAAGCTATTTTTGCTGATTTATTTATTATCTGTACCTCTAAAATTAGGGATGACAAAATTAATTCGACCCGATGGGTATACACCCTATCCGAACCCGGTCAAACTCGAAAAATAGGGTTTGACTGGGTTTGGGTAAAACCCGAAAACTATAGTACGGGTATGGGTAGGGTATGGGTAGTACTATTTTCTACCCGAACCCGACCCGAACCTATGGGTATGGATAATACCCGAACCCATATCCGAATATATATATACATATCCGAATATATATATACATATATATATGTATACATATATATACATATATATATATGTATACATATATATACATATATATATGTGTTGGGTGGATGTCTGGCCAGGACACCACCTCCCAAGATCTTTTCAGTACCACGCGATGCAGCAGGAAGAAAGAAGAAACAAAACAAAAAGAAAAAACAATCAAAATACGTGGATCAGCCACAAAAGGACTCGCCTCCACGGGGTATGCAAACTTCACTATGAAAAAAAATTTTACAAGAGGAGACCTCACCCTCAACCCTTGTACACCCAATTCTCTCTCACCTGAAGTTTTCCTCATAAAAGCTCTCTCTCTCTTGAAGATCCCCCTGAACCCCTGAAGTGCCTGGCGACCGCTGTCCAGGAGCCTCCTGCTCCTTCTCTCTCAGCGCTCTCGCCTCTCTCTCTCTCTTCTCGGGTTCGTACGGGCTTCGTACGGTGCAAAAATCGATCCACCCCTTCACTGTTCATCACAGAGCCTTTTATAGACCTTAATCACGACTTAGATCATGATTAGGACTCATTAATCAATCCAAATCACGTCCTAGACCATCCGATCAAGACCGGGAGCCACCCATGTCGTCGGATCGCATTTCGGTCTACAGAATAGTGCCGTGGACCGTGAGAAATGCATGGGAAATGCCCACGTGGTCCATAGGCCCCGCCGTGGACCGGGGCAAAGGGGCCAGTAGGGCCGCGCGCTCGCTTGGGCCGCGCACCAGGCTGGGCCGCGCGCCCGCCTGGGCCGCGGGCCTGGGTCGCGCATCCCGCGCACCGCCGCCTGTGGCCGCGCAGCTGCCGCCCGCCACCGATCGCCGGCGGTCCTCCGCCGTCTCGAATGTCGTGCCGACTTCAAAAGCTCGTATCTCCTCCATCCGAGCTCCGTTTCGGGTGATCTTGGTCTCGTTGGACTCCGTTTTTCATCGCGAACCTCGCTGTGGGCTCAATGTGGGCTGAATCTTAAGGTATCAAATCCTAACAATATGTATATATATGTATACATATATATACATATATACATGTATAGATATGTATACATATATACATGTATAGATATGTATACATATATATATATATATATATATATATATATATATATATATATATATATATATATATATATATATGTATGTATGTATGTATATGTACGTATACATATCCGAATATATATATATATATATATATATATATATATATATATTCGGATATGTATACGTACATATACATACATACATACATATATATATATATATATATATATATATATATATATATATATATATATATATATATATGTATGTATGTATGTACATATCCGAATATATATATACATATACATACATACATATATACACACACACACACATATACACACACACATATATATGATCTCTCTCTTTCTCTCTCTCTCTCTCTATATATATAATTATATATATGTATGTATGTATATGTATGCATGCATATATGTAAGCATGTATGTATGTGTGTGTGTGTTAGAAATGTGTATGTGCGTATGTATGTATGTATATATATATAATTGGTAATTCTATTTTTAATTGATAATATGTATAAAATTATTTTATTTTTTTTTGGGTATAGAATGGACGGGTATGGGGCGGGTATGGATTGGGTATGGGGAAATGGGTTACCCACGGGTATCTCCGAACCCGTTGGGTATGGGGATGGGTATCTCTTTTCTTACCCGATTGGGTATCGGGTAGGGTTTGGGTATAGGGTATTAAGTTCGGATTTGGGGATGGATAGTATACTATCCGACCCAAATCCTACCCATTGCCATCCCTATCTAAAATGTTGTATTTGTGTTTAGTCTCCCTCAACGTGAATAGTAATAATGCCACCATAGAGGTCCTGATCGACTCTAACTACTAAAGATGGAAACAAGACATTGAGTTTGCACTTGATATTGTGAACATTGATTTGGCTTTGCAGATTGATGAGCCACTTAAGCCCACTAATAACAGCATTACTGAAGAGAAAGAGCTCTATGCTAAGTGAGTGAAGTCCAACCGATTGAGCCTGCTTGTGATGAAGAGATCGATTAAAGAATATCTGATGGGTGGTTTACCTGAGACCACCAGTGCCAGGGAGTTCTTTACTGCTGTTGGAGAGAGATTCCAAGTGTCAGATAATGCTGAGGCTGGGCATCTGATGAGTGAATTAATAGGTACAAAGTATGATAGCTAGGGCAGGCAAAATATGATCCAGCCCGCCAATCTAATCCGTATTCGACCCACCATAAACAGGTTTGGACTTAGGCTAAATAGGTTGGGGTCATAAACGGATCGACCCGTTCAACTCGTTTAATAATTGGATTAGATTTGGATTTTAGATATCTAATCTGTTTAACCCATTTAATATTTAGGTCAGATTGAGTCAGATAACCAATTTAACTTGTTTAACCTGTTTAACATATTTCTGACCCATTTAACCCGACTTGTTAAACCTATTTAACTCATTTAAGGTCTGTTTAACCTGTTTAAAACCTATTTAACTTATTTCTGATCTATTTAATTCGATCTGTTTAACCTGTTTAACTCGTTAAACCTATTTAATAAATAGGTTAAATGGGTCGGGTCGGGTTACCTATTTAATAAACAGGTTGGATTCACGTTTAAATTTTTGATCCGTTTAATAAACAGATCGGATTTGGGTTGACGATTTTGTAACCCGACCCACATTGATCCGATCCATTTATGACCCGACCTGACCCGATTGCCATCCTTAATGATCGTTCAAAAGAAATCAGAAAATATATTCTGAGGATGATTCACATTCAATCTAAGCTCAAAAATTTTCAGATCCCTATCAATGATAACTTTATTGTCCATATGCCCTCAACTCATTGCCAGTTGATTTCAGTCAGAACAAAACAGTCTACAATACTCAGAATCAGTCTTGGAGCATCAATGATTTGATTACCAAGTGTGTGGTTGAAGAAGAAAAGCTGAAGAAGGAGAAGACTAAGAGTGCTCATCTTATTGCTCAGTCCAAACCCAGCTACAAAAAAAAATAGAATAATAAGAAATTCAAGTCTTTTGCTCCTAAGAAAAATCAAAACTTCAAGAAGCAAGGTAATGATGAGACACAAGGTGGAGAAGCACAAAAGAGTGATATTAAGAACAAGTGCTATTTCTGCAAGAAAAGGGGTCACAAGAAGGCTGAGTGCACTAAGCTCAAAGCGTGACTCGAAAAGAAAAATAAGAAGCAAGGTAACTCACTAGCTTATATTTGTTTTGAATCAAATTTGGTCAATGTTCCCCTGGATTGACAGTGGTGCCACTGTTCATGTGGTGTCTACCTTGCAGGGGTTCATAAGGAGAAGGAAGCCAAGTGAGAGAGAGTCTAAACTAAAGGTGGGGAACGATGTGAAAGTCAAAGTCAGCTACGTAGGAACTATGAAGTTGAAGTTAGATTTGGGATTTAAATTAGTTTTCGATAATACTTTATATGTATCCCCATTTAGGAGGAATTTGATTTTAGTTTCTTGACAAGATTGGATACAGTTTTATTATTAGTAATGGAAGAATTGATTTAAGTTTTAATTCCCGAGTTATTGATAGTTGTGTTTTATCTGATAGATTGAATAGGATGTGCTTGGCTTCCAATAGTTTTGACTCATCTTTTAATGTGGAACATGTTGGGTCAAAGAGATCCAAAATCAGAGAAAAGTCTTCCCTACTTCGGCACAAATGGCTAGGTCACATTTTCAAGGAAAGAGTTGATAGACTGATAAAGGAAGAAATTTTTCCTTCCCTTGATTTTTAGGACTTGAAAACATGTGTTGATTGTATTAGGAGAAAGTTGACCAAGACTAAGAAGAAAGGTGCAACCTGCAGTCAAGATCTTCTAGAAATCATAGACACAAATATTAGTGGCTCTACTCTACCACCTTATGCAGTAATAAATATTTTATCACATTTATTGATGACTTCTCTCGATATGGCTATATCTTTCTAATAAAAGAGAAATCCAATGCGCTTGAGAAGTTCAAAATTTTTAAAACTGAAGTTAAGAAGCAAATAGGAAAAGTCATAAAGATAGTTAGATCTGATCACGACAGAGAGTATGATGGCAAGTATGACGAAGCTGGATAGCAGATGGGTTCGTTTACCAAGTTCTTATAGGACTGTGGAATTGTTGGCCAATATACTATGCTTGGGACTTTTGAACAGAATGGCATGACTGAGAGACATAATCTCACCTTGAAGGATATGATGAGGTGCATGATGAACAGGTCTAATCTGTTGGAGTATTCACGGGGAGAAGCTATTAAGATAGTACTGTATATTCTGAATAGAGTTTCAAGTAAGTATGTGTCCAAGACTCCTTTTGAATTGTGGATAGGAAGAAAACCTAGTCTGAACCATTTTCGAGTTTGGAGTTGTCCTGCTGAAGTAAGGATTTACAATTCTTCTAAGAGAAAGCTAGATCCCAGAATCGTCTGCTGTTATTTTATTGGATACCCAGAGTACTCTAAGGGGTATAAGTTTTATTGCACAACTCGAGGCACCAGAGTAGTTGAATCAATGATAACAAAGTTCTTAGAGCTCAATGTAGCTGATGAAAGCTATTTTTCATCGATGATTGAGGGTGAACCGGCACCTCTGTTTCAATTTCCTTACCTATAGAACTTGATAATATTATGGCAGAACCTACAGAAGGGATGAGTTAGTATAGTACAGAGACTCAAGATATGCCTGCTGTTAATAAGATTCCTTTAGATTTTGAAGCTGCTATGGAAGAAGCTCCTGTTATAGATGAGCCTATTACAGAGGTTCTTATGAGGAGATCCACAAGAGAGAGAAGATCGGCAATCTCCAATGATTACTATATCTATCTTTGAGAGGCAGATTATGATATTGGCCAGATTATGGATCCTATAAATTATGATAAAGCTATCTCAAGTCCTCAATCTGACATATGGTTAGATACGATGAAAAGAAAATAAAATCTGTGGCAGATAACTCTGTTTGAAAACTGATGGAATTGCCTGGAGGTTACCAACCCATAGGCTGTAAATGGGTATTCAAGACTAAAAAAAACTCTAAAGGTAGGATCGACAGGTTTAACGCCAGATTGGTTGCAAAGGGTTTCACACAGAGAGAGGGCATTTATTACAATGAGACCTTCTACCGATTTCTACTAAAGAATCATTCAAGATAGTGATGGCATTGGTAGTTCATATTGATCTGGAGCTTCACCAAATGGATATGAAGACAGCCTTTTTGAATGGAGATCTTCATGAGGAAGTCTATATGGTGTAACCTGATAGGTTTAAAGAAGAAAGAAAGGAGCACATGATATGCAAACTAAAGAAGTCTATTTATAGGCTCAAGCAAGCTTCTCGACAGTGGTATCTCAAATTTGATGTAGTTGTGACATCATTTGGCTTCACTGAGAACATGTTTGACCAATGTGTATATATAAAGGTCAGTGGGAGTAGAGTTATCTTTCTTATACTCTATGTTGTGACATACTGCTTGCTAGTAGTGATATGAATCTGCTTCATATGATCAAAGATTTCTTGTCCAAGACTTTTGATATGAAAGATCTTGGAAATGCATCCTTTATTCTCCATATCGAGATTCATCGTGATAGGTCTCATAGCCTGCTTGGATTGTCTCAGAGGGCTATATTGAGTGTGTGCTTAAGAGATTCAACATGCAAAACTGCAAGCCTGGGGATGCACCTATTGTGAAAGAAGACAAGCTTAGCAACAAGCAGTGTCCTAAGAATAATGTTAAAAGAAAATCTATGAAGAACATCCCTTATGCCAGTGCCATTGGAAGCTTGATGTATGCGCAAGTATATATGCACCAGACCAGACATTGCTTTTGTTGTGAATGTTCTTGGTCAGTATTTCTCAAACCCAGAACATGACCACTCGATTGCAGCTAAAACGGTCATGAGGTATCTACAAAAGATAAAAGACTTTATGCTTATATACAAAAAAGTGGATAATCTTGAAGTGGTTGGATACACTGATTCAGATTTTGGTGGCTGTTTAGATCATCTGAAATCCATTTCAGGATACATATTTATGCTTGCTGGAGGAGCCATATCTTGAAAAAGTGTCAAGCAGACATTGATAGCATCTTCAACTATGTATGCTGAATTTGTGGCATGCTATGGAGCAATCTGTCAAGCTATATGGTTGAAGAATTTTATTTTTGGACTTCTTATGGTCAACTCCATCTCAAGGCCACTGGTGATCTGCTACAATAATAAGCACAACAACCTTGATCTACAGCTTTGAACCAATTGGAGGGAGTTCTAACGATCGTAGCATAGGTCGAGTTGGGAACTCCTTGAGACTTTCCAGCTAGGCCTTAAAACCTATCTCTCCTCTTTAAGTTAAGAGCCCTTAACACATTCCATAACTGAATGAGCTTCCTCGGAGTCAAAGTCCGTGGACTACAACACTCAGTTTTGAGCCTCGACTGCCACAGTAGGTCACATTTCCATGTGAAATAGGCTTCACCAACTTGGAGAGTGGTATTGCTTTTACGAGAGACTTTCTACAATTTAAGCTGATGGGTTATTCGGAATGGTACTGTGACTTTTTGGCAAGAGGATTGGTTGGGATTTGGTCCTTTAATGAATTTTCAGTGCTGCTATCTTTTATTTAAAGAACAACAAGATCAGTAGTAGATCCAAGCACATAGAGATCAAATATCTTACAGTTAGGGACCTAGTAAAGAAGGAAGACATTTTAGTAGAGTATATTAGTACAAAGTCAATGCTTGCTAACCCCTTAACTAAAGGGCTAAGACTCATAGTTTTCATGAAACATGTTGAGAATGTGGATATTTTAGAGTCTTTCGATTTTTTGGATTAGTGGGAGTTTAATGTTTTTCAAGTTTACGTATTGACTTGATAGATAAATTTTATTTATGATTGACTGTTTTATTAATTGATGGATTTTGTTCTTATATGATTTATATATGCATATAAAACAAAATACAACATGGTGTCTTAAGAATAAATGTTTGTCTTGAAAATAATAGTTGTATGGATATGTCTCATTTTACTATCATGAGATCTCGACATTTTGTTAGGAGACATACAGCTTCTTTTGAAGTCATGGGATTTCTCTAGCTTTTATTAAAGCATGAGGTTAAAGAAAATCATGATGAGGACCGACATGGATATAGTATATATTTTGAGATTACTTATTGGATGCTATTCCTGCCATACTACCAGGCTAGTGATCTATGTCGATATGATTGTTAGTAATTATAACCATAGATTGGTCTTGCATCAATAGAATGACATAATGATTATCATGATTCATTACTAATGGTCATATTGGCTGGATTGTTGTTGAGGTGTTATCTTAGGACCTTTTATTTTTAAAATATGGCCACATCAAAACTTTATTATCTACCGTAGGAGTTAGTTTTATTATTATTAAAAAAAAAACTATAATTAATGTCGCTCAAGTGGAAGAAAAAATTTTTATTAAAATTTAGATTTTCATTAATTGTATGATTTGTATTTAATAAAATCGGGTTGTGACATGGTCCAATGAGAACAAATTATGGGCTAGTTATGATCGTAAAATTAAAAGCCTAATGCACCTTTTATTTAAAGTCTAGTTGGACGATAAATATGGGCTACTAGGTTTTAATGTGCCCATAATGGGAGGGACCAGTAAACCATTATAAATAGGCTAGGTCCCTTCTCCAAAACCTAATTTTTAGATGCTTGCCCAATTAATAGCCGTCATTAGAGCAAGGTTTCTAGAGAGGAAGACCAAGCACAAATTATATATTTGTGTATTCTGCAATGGCGCAAACAATTATTTCTCTAACTTTTGATTAATTGTTTCGGTGTTCTAATAACGGCGCAAATAAATATTTCTCTAACTTTTGATTAATTGTTTCGGTATTCTAATAATCATGTAGTTGATCCTATTAGAAATAATCCAACACGCATAACCTTTTTTTTTTTTTTTGTCAATGTCAAGTGCTTGAAAAGCTAGAGCCTAGGGAGTAGTTGCACCTTCTCTCACAAGGGCATAGGGGCAAGTTTCTATGGAGGAGAGAGTACAAGAGAGAAAAGAGGTCCCTGCACATACTGAGTTCCATTATGTACATAGTTATCTTCAAGTGGTATGCACCAATATCCACTCTACACATGATTAAACTCAGCATATGCCATTGAGATGGCATTCAGCGGAATGGGCCTTTGTTTCTAATGACGTGATCGGGATTCGAGTCACAGTGGATATCGGACTCCAATTAAATGCCAGGACGTGAATGACTGTCGAATGGAGCGTATTCTAACGGTTTGAGCACGACGTCTGAAAATGGCATCTGATTCATTGATCCTCGATGGTACTAAGATGACGTACTCACTCATTGGATTCACCCATATAGTAGGAAGGAGGCCGTTTATTCACCCAATCGGCCCCAAATTGAATATTCTCCAGTGGAGGTTGGGGCTCTATGGTCACGTCCAGAGGAGGTAGATGTGCTAGGTTGTCTCCCTCCAACTTTTTTTTTTTTTTTTTTAGCAAAAAAAAAACTTAGCATATAGTTTTATCAATCAAGCTAGTGACGTCACTTGGACAGTTATCACACCTGCTGGGTTCTTTAAAAATTTTGGAATTAGACATTGTTCAAAATGCACCTTGGATGATGTAGTATTACTGGTTGGCAATTGAAGGCTGTTATAGTAATGCCACCCTATTGCTTAGTTTAGATACTTAGTTTACATCTATAATCAATGCTTCTTGTGATGTGATGCATTTTACTCATTGACGGGGCAGGCTTTGGCTTTTCACTACAACTGAGGAGAGTGATGCTAAGGAGCTAGGCCTAGCGGCGCTCATCATGCCATGCTATATAAGATTACGGTAGGTGACATATCGTTAAAAATTGGAGTGGTGGAATATAAAAGAGAAGTCCAAGGACTTGGCAAATACTTGAAGCAGTGCTGGTGTCACTCTAAACTACCGAGCAAGTAGTTCTCTAAAATAATCATGGGCAATAGATGAAAAGAAGAGGATGGATTCGATGCTATCTGAAACATTGGAAGCCATATGAAAGAATTCTCTGCCTCTCTTAAAAAAGTTAAACAAAAATTGTCACACCTCCAACACAATATCGCGAGCCAACGAATCATACATGGCAACCACTGCATACTCTTGGAGAACCCTCTTCGCAACCATATCAGGCATTCCAAATATGATATCAATATACTATAACAAAATTAATTTAAATAACTAAAAATCAATATTGAATTAATAAATAAATATATTTAAAAGTCTTTATATCAAATAAATCTCGACTAATAAATTTTAACTAATAACAATAGATTTAAATCTAAATAATATTGATGATACTGAATCTTACTTCTAATCTCTCTCTCCTAAGTAGTATCCATTTATGAAACTAAGTATCTAAATCTGAAAAAAAGAGATAATGAACTGACAGCCCAATAAGCAATGAACATGCTAGCTAGATAAATCCAACAATAATTGTATAATAAAAAAAATATGTAAGGTCTATCAATTCGAAATCCAATTCGCATATATAATACTTTTCGAATAGAAAGTATGCAGATGCAATCCTTTCACAATTCAAATTTTGTTCATTAATCAACTTCTTTCAAAAGATCAAGTTCATCTTAACAACGATAAACTAAATCAAAGTAGCAATGCATAATCTCACAAAAAGCATGATTTTATCCATTTCAAATCATTACTAACGGATGTGGTCCTATCCCTTTCAAAAAAGTAATAATCTTATTATTGTTATTAGTCGATATTTTGTTTCATTATTGTAAAAATTTCGACAGCATCTTTCCATGATTCTTCAAGTATACGACGTGAATATGGTGCCTATGCATCCTATCCACCATATATCCAGAGAACAGTGGACAGATAACTACTGAGTACCATATAATGAAATAAAATATTAACTGTTAACAACAATAAAATTATAACTTTTTTGAAAAGTCCGAATACGGGACATCCAAGAGTTGATCTCGATCAAAATCGACTGTTAAATGAAAATCTACAGCTCAATGCAATTTAACTACTATCTCTGAACAAACATTCAAAAATAAATTTTTAATTTATCAAAAAAGAGTAACTTTGCATTGAAATTTTTTCATCAAAAATTTCAGTAGAATTTTTTCTAAAATAAAAATATTTTTTATATTTAATTATAATAAGTAAAAGCATATAAAACAGTACATAAAATAATTAAATTGTAATAAGTAACAGCAATATGTATTGTGCTAGTGGAACAAAAAAATTTATAAATTTCAACAATAGCACTAAAAAATTTATGCAATAAATATAAAATAAACTATAAGTAGTTGAGCATGCAAAATAATATTAACATAAAATAATAATACAAAATCTAATCTTGAGGATCCGATGGTTTTTTATTTTTTTAAAATATTTTTTATCTTAAAATAATAAATATTTTTTATTTTTTAAAAATATTTTTTATCTAAAAATATTTTTTTAAAATATTTTTTTTCTAAATGAGCTCTGGACTCGGCCTCCCATGGCCCCCGCTCTGATGGCGTCGGCGCCGTCACACACCTCGCACCGCTCGGACTCAGCCCCCGCGACCCCGCTCTCGCGGCACCACCGCCGTCACCCATCTCTCGCGAGCTAACCCCCACGGTGCCACTGCCCTCTCCAACCCTCCGCGACCCGGATCCCAACTCGGATCCTGATCAGATCTCAATCTGGATCCCAATCTGAATCGAGATCTCGATCAGAATCTCGACTTCGATCTAATTCGGATCGTGATTTAGATTTTATTTTTATTAATTAAATAATAAAATATTTGATTAATATTTTATTATTTTTATTATTTTTATTATTTTTATTTTTCCCCCCTCGTTTCTCTCTTCCCTTCCTCCCCACTATCACCCATCCCTCCCCGACCGACCCCCTCCCCGCCATCACCCACCCCTCTTCGACCGACCCCCTCCCCAATCGACCCACTCCACGGCCCCATGGCGCCATCGTGTCGTGGCCGACCCCATTTCTGCCCCATTTTGCCCCCGATCGCCTCCCGACCCCGTCTCTGTCGGTTGACCCCCTCCTCGACCCCATGGCGCCGCCGGCCACCCACGGCCCCCTCCCCACCCCCATCTCGCCCCCGGCTGCCTCCGACCCCATCCCTGCCTCCATTTCGCTCCCGACCGCCCGTCGACTTCATCTCCGCTGACCGACCCCGTCCCCAGCCCCGTGGTGCCGTCGACCGCCTATGGCCCCCTCCTCGCCCTTGTCTCGCCCTCGACCGCCCCCCAACTCCATCCCCGCCCCCGTTTTACCCCCAGCCACCCTCCGACCCCGTCTCCGCCGGCCGACCCCCTCCCTAGCCCGGTGGCCCACGGCCCCCCTGCAACCCCCTCTGCCCCCCGGTGGCCCGATCAATCCAAAAAAAAAAAGGGTTGGAAGAGAGAGGGACTTACCTCCGATGGACAGCAACGGCAACGACAGCGCGGCAACGGCACTGACGACGGACGGCGGTGGCAACGATGGAGATAGGCTCACTAGCAGGAAGAGAGGGGGGAGAGCACGAACAGGGAGAGGGGAGAGGGAGAGAGGAGAGCTCAGGGAGAGAGGAAAGGAGAGAGGGGAGATGGGAGGGGAGAAGAGGGTTTCGCGTGAAGGGACGTTGAGTTGACGTGCATTGAATGCAGAACTATTAGTAATAAAAATTTTCATCGCTAATACCATTATTAGCGAAGAAAAATTATTTTCATAAAAAAAATTCTCACAAAAAAATTTTTTTTTTCTAAAAAAATTTAATCCAAAAAAAATTATTGACGATAAAAAAAATTTCACCGTTAATAATCTTATTAGTAACAAAAATTTTATTTTCGTTTCCAATAATTTTCATAAAAAAATATTTCCCACTAAAAAAAAAATTTTCTAAAAAAATTTCATCCAAAAAAAAATATTGACGATGAAAAAAAAATTATCATTAATAGTCTTATTAGCAATAGAATTTTTTTTATCATCAATAATTCCTATCAAAAAAAAATTTTTTCACTAAAAAAATTCTCTCTAGAAAAATTTTATAAAAAAAATTATTGATGATGAAAAAAAATTTATCGTTAATAAATTTATTAGCAATGTTAATTTAATTTTTATCACCAATAATTTTCATAAAAAAAAATTTCCCACTAAAATTTTTTTTAAAGACTATTTGCAGTGAAAATTCATTTTACATCGCTAATAATTAAATATCTTTCTAATAATAATTTTATAGAAAAATAATTTTAGATTTTTTTCACCAAAAAAAATTTCCATCCAAAAAATTTAATAACAAAAAATGACATTAAAAAATATTTATGATGAAAAATAAAATTAATTTTCTTTAATCTTAAAAATTTTTGGTCTAAAATTTTTTTTTTAAATAATTTCATCAAAAAATTAATTTTTAATTAATCAAAAAAATTGTATAAATAGTTAATTTGCGATCTATAGAAAGAAAGTAATAATTTCCTGCAAAACAAGAGGAAGTATTTAAACTCAAATTCAAAGACAGGGTCTAAGTCTTAAGAGTAAACTTACCTTATCATGCCACCATGTGAATAACTATTTTGTGGATTATGTTTTAACATATAAAGATTCTGTATCATTTCCTTTCTATATTCTTGGGCAGGCTTTTGTACTTTATGACCTCTTATCAGTCTATAGAACCAACAACCTACATAAAATTGAGTAATGAGACAGATTCAGAGAAACTTGGAGACGATTAATATAAAAAATTATGCCTCAGAAACCATAAAATAGATTGTTTATAAATAAAACTAAAAATAAAAATAAAAATATTTGTGAAAAGAATTTACAGATAGACATAAGTTTGAAACCATATGAAAAATATCACTAAATTTTCAGGCCACTTAATTGATCAACCCTAAGAAAACCATATGATGATTAACTAGGCTCTTTAACATGTTTTAGATCTACAAAAGTATGCATTATAAAGGATAGCCAAGCTGCTTTTAATAAAATTGAACTTCACATGAAGTTGGGACTTCTGAAGGTAACCAAATGACATGCAACCAGATCATTGCAAAACCGAGAGACAACATTTGGGAGAACATGTAAAAAATTCAAGCATGTCTAGTGTTCTGTAGTTCCATCGTTAACCATTTTCTGCACATTCATCATGAAGGATTAACTTTAACAAACTGGCAAAAAAATGCAAATTGATCACAAGCACAGAAACAATGATCAATTTTTTACGACAGAAAATCTTCATCATAAAAAGAGCTTATTTTGTCGTAACTTTTTACGATGGAAAACTTTAACAAACTAACAACTCTTTTTTTTCACCATAAAAAGAGCTTATTTATGATAAAAAATTTTCATCACAAATAATGATCAATTTTTGATTTTTTTTATTTCTAATTTTTTTTAACTATTGCTGACGAAAATATTTTCGTTGGGAATAATCTTATATTTATGATGAATTTTTTTTTCATCGTAAAAGTTTTATTTATGATGAAAAAATTTTATCATAAATAATTATCAATTTTTGATTTTTTTTTAATTTTTAATTTTTTTTAACTATTGATGATGAATATATTTTCGTCAGAAATAATTCAGTATTTATGATGAAAAATTTTTTATTAGAAAAAGAGCTCATTTATGATGAAAATTTTTTATCATAAATAATCTATAATTTTTTTTTAATTTTTGATTATTTTTGTTAGTTATTTGCAATGAAAATTTTCATCGTAAATAACACGTATCTATGATGAAAATAATTTTTCATTATAAATACTATATTATTTATGATAAAATATTTTTATCATAAATAATCTATAATTTTTAAATTTTTTAAATTTTTTATTTTTTTTTAAATTATTGATGATGAAAATATTTTCATCATAAATAATCTATTATTTACGATAGAAATTATTTTTTATCATAAATACTGAATTATTTATAATAGAATATTTTTATCGTAAATAATCTATAATTTTTATAATTCTTATAATTTTTATTTTTTTAAATTATTGATAATAAAAATATTTTTATCATAAATAATCTACTATTTATGATAAAAATTATTTTCATCATAAATACTAAATGATTTATGATGTACTATTTTTATCATAAATAATCTTTAATTTTTAAATTTTTAAAATTTTTATTTTTTTAAAATATTGATGATAAAATTTTTTTATCATAAATAATTCAGTATTTATGATAAAAAATAATTTTTATTATAAATACTCTATTATTTATGATATAATATTTTCATCATAAATAATCTATAATTTTTAAATTTTTTTATTTTTTTCAAATATTGGTGATGAAATATTTTCATTGGAAATAATGTTATTTTTGATGAAAAATATTTTTCATCATAAATATATAAATTATTTATGATGAAATTATTTTCATCATGAATATTTAAAAATTTAAAATTAAAATAAATATTATATTATTTATGATAAAAATATTCATCACAAATAATTCATATTTATGATGGTATTTTTTTCATCACTGATAGCAAACTATTTACGATGAAAAAATTTTTTCATCATAAATATTTTATTATTTATGATGAATTTAATTTTTTATCATAAATATATTTATTGATGATGAAAATAATTTTTATCGTAAATAATTTCATCGCAAAAATACTCTTTTCTTATAGTGATTGTGATAGTAGTAATATTAATGACAATGTTAATAGTGGTGAGGTACCAGTAATTTGGTGAAAATAGCAATGATAGTAACTATAGTGTGGTGGTAGTTGCGATAATAACAATAAGGGTGGTAGTTGCGATAAAAATAGTGGTCACGAGAGGAAAGCATATAGAGTAGCAAGAATGGCATGATTGAAAAAAAAAAAGAAGAGAAAACTAGTTTTGAGAATCCTCACTAGGGATGAAGTAAAGGTGAGTGTGTACTTATCACCTTCTTAAAACAAAGTTCAAATTTTGAAATTTGTAGATTGAAGAATAAAGAATTTTTTCTCAACTACTAAGACTTTCATCTAGCTACTAGATGGAGCACTTGAACCATGGTGTAACGGACCAAAGAGTAGTGTAGAAGCCTCATGACTATTTCATACTCTGGTAGATAGGTGGAGATGCAGTCCTTAGAGTGCAATGCCTATTTAGGTTTTCACTGTACTTGACATTCTTCTCAATTATTTACGTACGGTTCACCATGCTTAGGCTACAATTTTACCCTAGCATCCTTTTAGATTTTCATTGGGTCCATCTTTTCTCTTATTTTTCTTTTTAGTTTTCTTTTCTTTTCTTTTCCTTCTTAGTTTGCTTTTGTTTTGGTGTTAGCATGAAATTTCAGTAATCAAATACATAGTATTGGTAGTAATTAATCAAAAATTAGAAAATAGCTTTGAAAATCATGAATAGAAATTAAAATAATTAAGTTTATCATAAATATTAAAAAAATCTAAAACTATGAAACCAAGCAGACATGTCTAGATTGAAGGTATGTTGGGCACCACCCTAAGAGCAAGATTGTCCCTTTCATGCGTGCGATCGATAAGGATGCTCCTAAGATACAATTGATTCCAACTCCATTTGAATAGCCTTAGAGTGCACTAGAGCACGTGCATGTAGAATGTGATGACTCCTTCGATCACTTAGAATAAATTTTATTATAGAAAGGTGAAAAGTGAATAAGAAGAAAAGGGAGGGACCATAGAAAAATATACAGAAATGGAGGAAAATGAATAGGAAGAAAAGGCAGGCTTCTTGTAGAAATGGGAGCAAGTTGGTAATACTCATGGAATATTTTGATATCTTTGGTTATGCTGGATATCTGGATATGAAAAAATTTTTGTGCACCGCATGCGGTGCAATAAAATTGATGTAGAGCACACCATCCAATTATCTTGAAGCACGTAGCATATTTGAAGATAGGACAAACATTTAATGTTGTCCGACTTTTTTTTTTTACCAATTTTTAGATGATAAAAATATCCTTTTCTCCATAGAATAAAGAAGAAACAGTATTATTATTTCTTAATTAATACCTTATATGACTTCTGTGGATATACACCTATATGAGTTCTCACAAGCCAGCTGCTTATGATCATTATACACCTAATGGCATGCTTTCATTACTATGATTCTTTGGCACATTTAGAAAAATAGGAATAATATGATGCTTTGAGGGGTAAGGAATTCACTTGAGGTAATAAATAGGAACGCAAAAGTACTGCTGCATGATTATCATTGTTTATGACAACAAAAATAGGAATATCTAATGTGGTTTATGACAACAAATCTCAAGCTATTTTGGTTACATAGGAGCCTCCTCCAATTAACTACATCGAAGTTAACATTGATGGCTCTTCTAGCCAAAATCAACACTATGCAGGGGTTGGTTTGTGTTTAGTGCTAATGAGGCTTAGGTTGTCCATGCATGTCCACGATGCTCTTGGTGAAGGGCCCTTTCCTTCCTAGAGATAGGTTCTACTTGTTGCTAAGAATTCTATTTTTTGAACCTCATCATTGAAAATTGCTTGCTCATTTTAACAAATATTTTTTATAAATTTGAGTAGATCCCTTGGATCTTTGGTGTAGGGTATTGTATAATTTATTCTATATTCTAAATATTATACACTTCAACATATAGATCATGAGACAAATAGTGTGATGGACTGATTAGTAAAGTATGCCAAGATATATACCATAGATTGTGACGGGATTTTTGGCTTGTCTTGGAGTTGGTGCAACTTATGTACAGGGATAACATAGTGGTGCTTTGGATATTTGGCTTTCCTCTTGGATATTTGGATTGTAACTTCAATCAAAGCTCAAGAATCCGACACTTCTCACCTAATCTCTCCAGCTTCTTAAGATCTTCCACTTTCTAAAGAGAACAAAGGCTTAATTATCCCAAAAATCCTAATTTTTTTGGAGGTTTTTAATTTCATTATGAGTTTTTATTTGGTAGAAACAAGTCATTAAAGTTTTTAATTAGTTCAATTTTGATTGTGACCTATAATTTCCTACTTTTATTTGCTTTGCTAACCAGGCCAATGACATTAAAATAAAGGGAATAAAAAAGAGAGACCTATTTTTTAAAAAGTGTTCTTTTCTTTTTTTTTTTTAATGCAGCTAGCGATATCAAAATAGATTAGAGACCTAACTTCTCCAGCTTCTTGAGATCTCCATTTTTTTCAAAAGAAGGAAAAGAAAAAGATATTTTTTGTTTTTCATGAAACCAACTAGAACAAAGAGAATAAAAAGCAGAACTTCATTTCAAAATTTCTTATTTTTCATGAAGCCTCTAGAATTATAAAGAAATAAAAAATACATGATCCAACACTATAGTTGGATTCGTTGGCATATTCTAATATCTCTTCAATACATAATCAATATTTCATTATCTCAGTTCAGTATTTTCTTTTTTCATAAATTCTCTATAACGAGAGAAGAAAAAAAACTTTATGATGGAAAGAAAAACAAAAGTTGGATTTTTTTTATGTATTCTAATATCTCTTCAATACATAGTCGGTGTTTCATTATCTCAATTTAGTATTTTTTTTCATAAAGTCTCTATGACAAGAGAGGAAAAAAAATAAAAAAAAATCTAATTTTCAGATACATTGACATGAAAAAGATATCTTTTGTTTTTCATGAAGCCAACTATAACAAAGAGAATAAAAAGTAGAACTTCATTTCAAAATTTTTTATTTTTCATGAAGCCTCTAGAATCAAAAAAAATAAAAAATAAATGATCCAACATTATAGTTGGATTATTTGGTATATTTTAATATCTCTTTATACATTATCAATGTTTCATTATCTCAGTTTAGTATTTTTTTTTCTTAAATTCTCCAGAACAAGAGAAGAAAAAAAACTTTATGATGGAAAAAAAAAATTAAATTTTTTGATGTATTCTAATATCTCTTTGATACATAATCAGTATTTTATTATTTCAATTTATTTTTTTTCATTAAGTCTGTACGATAAGAGAAGGAAAAAAAAGAAAAATAAAAAAAATTTAATTTTCAAATATATTGCCACTGTACCTCTCGCATGCGAAGCGAGCGCTCTACCATCTGAGCTACATCTACATTTGCCGTTTTAGTCCTCCTATTTTTCTTAGTAACAATTTAAACCCCCCCTCGCTCCAACCCCTCGCAGCTGCCGTGGGGAGAACCTGGATTACCTCCTCGGCGGTGAAACCGGATGGATTTCGAAGACGTCGTGCTCGCCGGCGGCGTTTCCCAAAGGCTGTACCCTCTCGTCTCCAAGGTTTCTTTCTTTCGTCCCCACCCCGTCCCCTTCGAACCTCTCTCTCTCGCCCTCATCCCTACCCCTCGCCCCACCGGGGTTAACCCGGTCCTTCTCTAAGGCGTTGCTTCCCGTCGCCAACCACGCCGTCCTCTCTTAAGTCCTCGAGCTCCTCGAAGCCAGCAACCTCAAAGACCTCATCGTAATGCGTCCCTCTCGTCCTTCGCTTTCCATTTTTTCTTGTTCTTGGTTCACTTTTCACTCCCTGGAAGATCGAAAGATTGTGTTTTTAGAACTTTCAATCAGTTTCTTGATGTTTAACAGGTGGTTGAAGGGGAAGATGCGGCTCTCCGAACGGGTGGCTGGATTTCGGGTGCTTCTGTCGACCGTCTTCATTTGAAGTGGGACAACTTAGCTAAGCCTTAGTCCCATACTAGTTGGGGTCAGTTACATGAATCCTTTTCTTCCATTCCACTCGTTTTAGGTGGAGGTGAGATCCAGATATTTATTTATTTTTCAAATCCTGTTTGGTATCTGCTGTAATCACTGTTTAAAAATCCTGTAATTACACTTTGGAGCTATGCTTGTGGTAAGTAAGTATTTGATGTAGTTGGAATTCACTTTGGAGCTATGCTTGTAGAAAGTAGTACTTGCTGGAGTTGGAGTTGGAGTTCTGAGTGCTTGCACTTTTGGACACTTGGATGTGACATGGCATGACACTTTATGGCACTACAAAACTGGAGTGTCTTGCTGGTTTCATCTAGATGTTTTGGCACTTGGCATTTCTTTCCAAGTGCTATCAAAATGTATCTTACTCAAATTGATGACACTACAGATCTGAAATCTAAAATGGTGTAAGTGCCTTTCCACATTAGCAGAACCAACATGTATATGCAAGGCAAACATGGTGGGGCACATTTACCATTGGCTAGTTGATGCTACACATTGTAGAATAGCTAAAGCCCATTGCATTATAAACATCATGGAAGCAGGCTATATGAGGGTTTATCATAGTATTGAAACCATAAGGAGTAGTGAGAATGTGGGATTAAATTGCAAAAGAAAAATGGTTTGGAGACAGACCTATGGAACCACATGGATGTGTACAGTCCGCAGAATTATGACTCAGGATTTCAGGAAGGTGTAGTTTTGGAGGGACTATTAAGGATAGAGTTTCTGGATCAGCTTCTGAAGTGACCATGTAGGGAGGGATAGCTTGAGGCAATGATTTATTCATTCCAATAGTGAATTGAGGAGAGACCTAGAGAAAATAAGGTTCTTGTTGCTTTAAACAAGAAGGGTGCAGGATCTACAGACAAAAATAACAGCAAAAAGAGGGTGATTCTCTCGGCACCACCTATGTCAGTTCTCAGCAGAGGAGACAAAAGAAACAAGCTAGGAAGTAAACATCTCCAGGTGAATTTTGTTGGACTATGTCAGCATGCAAGTCAGCTGGACAGAATAGTTAAAATCAGAGGGAGTAAAATGTTTTTTGCCAGGCCATTTTATCAAAATTGCAGAAGGCTAGTAAGATACACAAGAGGTTAGACAGTAAGAGAGCTACTCTGGAAGTAGAAGTGTTTTGGAAGCATACCTAGAAAGATGAAGTCAGATGGGTAGTGAAATTTGTGGTTAGGAAGAAACAGTCTATGATTTGCATCAATATCTCAAATTAGATTGATGGCCAGGTCTTTCTTCGTGACTCTGGGAAACTTTAGAATTAACATACCGAACACCACCAGTATAATTCTCATGTAGGGACATCATCTGGTGAGAAATGGGTAGGTTTCAGGCTATTATGGCATCATCTGACAACCAAGTTATGGCTTTGCATCAACCAGTCAAGTGACAGTAAATTTAACCCTTGAAGTTATTGAACTTTAAGCTGGTTCATTCAATAACAACAGGACCTCTTTGGTGCTAAAGAGCAAATAAATGGAGGAGAACATACTTTCCTATTTATGTTTTTTCCTAACTTTGTCATGCCTTTTTTTTTCCAGGACACAATAATAACAATGATTTGTACATCACCATTGTTGTCATCATCTCTTAAATCATGGTTTGCCATTTATTATTCAGGTTATTTATTTAGCATCCTCTAAAAATCTCATATGACAGAGAAAATAACCAGTCAGCAAGCAATGTAAAGAGGATTAACAATCAAATAGAGTAACAGGTTTGGCATTACAAAATAACAAGTTTTTCTTCAATCTCAGTTTAAAGAACAAAAATAGCAACAGGTTTGGCATTACCATGCTAACAGAACACCAAGACCAATTTTTAAATGATAAAACAAACCCATCAAATAGCTTGGTTCATTAGAAGTTGTGGATTTTCAATTTGTTTATAATAGTGGTGCTATTGTAATATTACATTAGTCTGGTTTAGAAATTATTTTTTCCTGGTTATTGACATTATGTTTGCTTTTCAGCAGGGTCTATAATCTCTATATTGGGTATTGTATTGGCACGTTAATTGTTTGGTATGGTATGAGTCAGTATGGTTCGGTACACACCCCATACCAAGATAGATCTCGAACCATTATTCTCATTTTTTATCATGATACTAGCTAAAACTAGATGGTATGGGTCGGTACGTACCACAATTCACCTTGGTATGCCTCAGTATATATGGGTTGGTGTGGATCTTCACAGATCTGAATAATATTTTTATATCATTCTGACTCGGCAAGGCACAATACACCCTGAATCAGGTAGTTTGGGTGGTACGGCAAACGCCACTTTTCAGGCTGATTGCCATAATACAATAGTTTTGCCGCTCCTCCCAAAGCTGAAAATACATTTAAAAATTATGTATGGTGATGATGCCTGATGCCTGATTTTTTATTTTGTTTTCTAAATAGTTATTTATTGCTCGTTCTTTGTACCTGCAAAGCATGTACATTAAATTATCCTAAGATAGTTAATGAAATCTCCATTTCTTTCCAAATTAGGCACTTTATCTAAGGGAACATCTGAAGCTTGGAGAGAAGATATCCAAGCAATAGATTCCAGTCAACATTCATAGCGCTCCAAAATCAGTTTGCCTACTTCCTATTGAGTTATGGTTCAAAAATGACATGTTGGCAACGGAAACTTTAGATTTTTATTTGTGTATAGGTGACATATAACTTTAGAAACACGCTAAAATTATCCAACCACTTTCATTTCCATATTTTCCTTCACTTCTATGCTGAGCTCTCTCTGAGTTTATAATATCATTTCTTCTCTGTAAAGTCACATCTGGACTCCAAATCTATTGCTCTCAGCATATACAAAATCCGAAGAAACCGGGACCGGACAGGAAAAATTTTTCACAAGATTTTTTCTTCAAAATAATTATTTTCTAATTACTTTTCCTCAGCATTGAAAGTCAGAAGCACAGATATACTAAATGCAAGTGACTCTTGTTTGATGCACGGGATTTGTAATAGATTATCTTCTGATCATGGACACCTATCAATCGTCGACGTATGCATGTACTAGAAGGTAGAGGCTATAGTCAAAATATTGGACCCTTTCTCTAACATTGAGGTCAAATATCCATAAGGCAAAGGTATGATATATGGTGCAGGGATAAGGTAAATTTCTCACTATGTGTACAAATTATGGCACATTGCTCTTGTTTGCAAAATTATGTACCGATGCAAAAATGCATGTGGAACAGATTTTAAAAAAACACAAACCCAACTACGTATGAAAATAGCATTAGAATTACAGTTATACAAATCACAATACAACTTGAGTGGTAAGGAACAGGATATAAAAACAGCTGACTTGCTGATAAATTGATATTGCAAGACATTCAGTTTAATTTATCATACTGAGTATATAACAAAATTGGTGTATCCCTAGCTGAATATCATTCTTACATCTTCCTTTGCTGTGTACAAAATAATCTTTACATAATGCCAAAAATCTAGTCAATGGACCAGAACTTTGATAACCCCCTAACTGTTTACTTCCCACCAATTTCATCTCTCCTCTAGCTGTAGAAGCAGCTGACATCTTTTTCACCAAGTTGAGCATTATTGGGTGAAGCAGCTTCAGTTAGCGGGGGAAGCCCAGCCATATCCTCCTCCAAGTTGGGGAAATCTTGTTGAATCAAATGGATAAAAGGTTCAAGCTCTTCAGGGTTGTCTATGATCCAGTCACAAGCAAAAGGACCAGGTGCTTGCTCTAGAGGACAGTCTTCAATGCCAGTGCCGGTGACAATATGTGAATCACCAAATGATGGGAGAAACCGATCAACTCCAGTGCCATCGCGGGACAAAAGGGCTGCAACTTCGGAAGAACCAGGGATATCCGTGGCCATGTCATCTGGGAGGTGTGTGAAGTCTGGTAGCAAACCAGCAGTATTGCTAGTGATCATGCTGCAAGCCATATTAGGTGGAACTTGCAAAAAACCATGACTCGTGCTGAAGCTGTAGGTAGATGACATGTCAACTGCCTGCACCTCTTCTTCTATGTCTAATGGAATATGCTGACCACCATGGCTAGCATTGGAGCAATATAAAGTAGATTCATTGGCTGCCTGTACTTCTCTGTCAAACAGAGTTTGATGATCACCATAGCAATTGCTGAAACTATAAGAAGTAGATGCACAAGGTGACTGCATTTCTTCTTCTCCACTGCATGGAATTTGACCCCCACCATTGCAAGTATCGAATCTATAGGAGGTAGATGCATCAGCTTCTTTCACTTCTCCTCCTCTGCTGAGTGGAATTTGATCATCACCACCATGGCAAGTGAAGCTATAGGAAGTAGATGCACCATCAGCTAGCCATGGTTCAGGTTTTCTCTTGCCAATGCCCTCCTCCCATTGGTCTTGGCAGTCCGGCTCCTCCTGATCTTCTACTTTGTCTTCTTCTTTGTAATCATCACCCTCATCGTCCTTAGCTTTATTCCCTTTATAATGGATCTCGCACAACAACCAATCACTTTCCTACAAAAGAACCAACACACAAAAGAATGACATATAAACTATTACTGAAATCACATATTTGTTGTTATCCCCTTAGTTAATTTAAGATTATTAGGATAAGATACATTCAAGAGAAAATCTTGAGATCAATCTTACCAGGTTTGCAGGTGGCTGATGCCGGTTGGATTCCCCGGAAAGACGATATTCTGTCATGATCCAACCAGTCTTCTTAGACTTGTCGTTGCCCTCAAAATAGGTCAAGGTTTTGTATACCCCACCGGTGTTTCGTCCACCATTCTTGATAACGGGCTTGTCTCCGGTGCTGCAAATCCAGCGGCCACCATTCTTGACCTTGCGGTCTCTATGCTTTTTGTTCCTGAACCTTTCATCGAACTTGGTGAAGAAGTATCGGCTCCGAATCCTCCTATTTGGAAAACGCTCTGCAAACAATAGAGATTCAAGATTCAATCAAGATCCCACTTTTATCGTGAAAGATTCAAGATTCAATCAAAAGCAAGCAAGATGTTAATCTTAGCCAATTAAAGAAGAGAGAATAGGAGTTACCATAGAGGACTTCCGGCCGGAGGTCATAGAGCTCGACTTCCTTGATGATGTCGGAGGGAAGGGGTTTGCCGGAGACCTTTCTTTTGAGGTACTGCTCGATGAGTTCCACCTTGGTGGGATTAAACCTGTACCCTGCGGGAAAATTCTTTTCCTCTCCCATATCAGTCTTTCTTTCTCTCAACCGGGCTCCAAGATCGTTCCGATCCTCCAAGATTGTGCCGATCCCGAACAGAGAAGTGTCTCTGTCTCTTAGAGGCTGCAAACGAGTTCTTCTCCAACGGAATCGAGGCCGCTGAAGAGGAGGAGAAGAAGAAGAAGGGGAGGAAGCGCTGAAGAAGAAAAGAAGAACAAGAATCACGGAGGGCTGCCTGTGCCGGTGAACGCGGGAGCTAACAAGTGGAAGGTTTGCGCGATGATACGAGTTATATTCTCCCAATCTCAGCGCGTTTCCAGTTTCTAAAACCCTGAAACCATGAGTATTTGGGTTTTGTTTAAATCCAAAACAGAGCTTCGAGTGCCGGGAGCAACGGCTAATTTGCCCCGTGTACAGCTGTTATACGGTTTGCTGTACAGGTGTTATACGATTTTCCCCAGGCATAATCCGCAAATTAATGATACACGCATATAACGGTTATTTTCCCCGGTGGCGAGTGTGAGTGGGTAATTCTGTTCTGTCATTTAACGGCCAAAAGAAGGAACCAACCTGGAGACTCCAGTTCAATCCTCCCTTGGAGGATATTCTAACAAACGATTAACGTCTTCTCCAACTCCAACCTTGCCATAGCATTTGATTTTAATCAAATCTATATTATATATCATTAATTTTATAAAGCATGCTATTCTAAACGATGAAAGGAAGCAGCGGATGTATCATCAAATTGACCCCGTCCGCAGATCACCATTATCATTGGACTCACCGCATGCTTGGTTTTTGTACAGGGATAGTAGAAAGATCACCATCCACACTCATCTGCTGGACTTCCGCTGCTGGCAGTATCTTGATATTTTCTTCTGTGGGGCCCTGAAGGGGGATGGCATTGATGCAGGCAATGCTGCCTTTCACATTGTTGGGAAGGTTGGAAAAAAACCATCCTGATTGAGAGCAAATGAGATGCCATCACAAGAGCTTTTGCATCCTTTGAGCATGCAAAATGATCAACCAATTTTAGGTCAACATCAAACATCATGATCTTGGTATGGTTGTGTATAAGTCCAGATAGATGTCTACATTAATTTAGCAAGATTGCTAACCATTCATGCAGGTAAGATTGTAAATGTAAATAGGTCTTGAACAGGTTTTTGCTTTACATCCAAGAGTGGGACATCAATTTTGATGTTACTTGGATCTCAACTTGCGTCTGCTTCAGATGTAGGCAACCAAAGATTGAAATTTATGCACTAAAATTATATCTAGCAACTTTAGACACAAATAAATAGATAGGGCAATGCACTATGAAAATTAGTCTAATCTGAGCCAAAACTTTGCCATAGAGGGTGAGCATGCATCGCAAATGAATTATGGAGCTGTAGAAATATATTCATAGCTGACCATATACGAAGATATTTGAGCATGCCAATGGAGCTACGCTTGAGAATTCTAGCACTATGTCGATCATATAATTATTCTCCTTATGGTTCTAGATGTTTCTTTCGAAATGTGTGTGAGTGAGAGATGGTATTTTGCTTATCATGGGGTTCTGCAACCTTAGAAACCACTGCCATTTTCCTTTACTTCTAGTGGGTTTTCTAGTTTTTATAGTTAGAAGTATTTGTATGTGTACATGCATTTTTATAACACATCAACATCTCATTTCTTTATGTTCTTGTTGTGGCCAATCCCCTCGTCGTCTGGTCATCGGGAACGAGCACCTGCAAGAGAAGTCCACACTGACCGGAGATGCCTCCGACGGGGACCCTCCGACGGTCAAGTCAGAGAGGAGACTGGCAACAGTAGAAAAGAATCAAGGAAACTCAGCGAGAGAGAGAGAGAACTAGGAGAGTGAGTTCAGGGGCTTCGAAAGAACTTCCTCGCAGCACTGTTGCCTTCCCCATTTTATAGTAGAGCGCGGCGTGGTGCCGTCATTAATGGCGCAGATAACTGGGGGAGTTGTCAAATCGTCGGAGGCTGTCAGAGTCACCGCGGACTGTCAAATCATCGTGGGTTGTCAAATCGCTGGGATTAATCTATGTCCTTGACAGGACAATGTTCCAGGACGGCTATGCCGCATGCCCTTGTCAGGACGGCGGTCCTCAGCAGTCGTACGGCATTTGGGGGAGCCGACTTACCATACATCGGCATTTGGTTGTGGGATATCGGGTGAAGACCCAGGGACCCTCCGACGATCAGTCTGGCGCGTTGCGGGAGTCGGACATTGGGCTCCGCCGTTCGACCAGTCGAAAACGGAAAGGGTCTGCCCGACCGACATACCTTCGGTCGGACGGTGTCGGCAGTTGTCGGTCGGTGCGGTCGGTAGAGTCGAGCACCGGTCAGACGGGCCCGAGGGTGAGTCGGCGTGAGAGGGACCGATCGGTATATTCCAACAGTTGCCCCTCCACTCCTGAGTCGAATGTCGTGATGGCCAGCATCCTCGTGTGGGTGGCGGCTTCGGATGAAAGGAGTGGATATCCATCGCATCATGCTCCAACTCTGGCGATCGTACCAATGATCGGTCCGGCGCCAGACGTCTTATGGGGGTCATGCATTCCATCGGTGTCAGACGTCCCATCAGGAACAGAAATCGCCGTTTTCGCCGTCTCTTCGAAAACGCAAACCGTCACGATTTTTCCACCACGCGGCAGGGGGCCATTGGGCCGAACCCATTCAGGTAGATGGAGGCGACGTGGCCTGATCTGGGGCAGGTGCGTCGAATCGTCGGACCGAGGGAAGGCCCAGATGTCACCACGTGTCACGATCTGGGAGACCCTCGTTGGACGTGCTCTCATCTCGACTGTCGAGGGGTACTATATATACAGGGTCACCTGCATCCAAAACTCTACTTTCCAAACCTATTGCCGAGACCCTGGCCGAGCGGTCCCTTATCTCAGGTAGTTGTCCCCGCCTCTCTCCTTAGAAAGTTTTCCAGGGGCCTTCGTCCTTGTCTCTTTTGCTTTTTTCTTTGCTTCCTTGGAATTTTCTTCCTTCTTCTTCTTCCTCATTCTTCGACCTCGATTCTAGCATCATGGCCAGAACCTCCCCACGAGAAAGTCGGTCGGGAAACTCGATCGATGATTCTCGATCGACCCTGGAGGTGGAGGTCTCTTCACTTTCGGGGCCGAACGTCGATCGGCTCCGGGAGCAGTACAGCATCCCGGAGCAGTTTCGGCTATTCACCCCTGGGACCGACGGTCGGGTTAACAACCCGCCCCCAGGCCAGGTGGCTTTCTACATCGAGGACCTCCAGATCGGTCTTCGCTTTTCAGTTTCAGAGTTTGTTCGGAACGTGCTGGACTACTATGGACTTTGTCCGGTGCAGCTGGCGCCGAACTCGATCTGACTGATAGTCAGTTTTGCATTGCTGTGTCAGCTTTTGCCGATCAATCCTCGTATTTTCCTCTTCCGAGCCTTCTTTGTTCTCCGACCCCACCCTAAAGCCTGGGGGTGGTAGTTTTTCAACCTTAGGAAGGGTCTTTCCTTCATCACTGGTCTTCCATCATCAATCCATGGATGGAAGAATCAGTTCTTCTTTGCCTCTTCCCCACTTTCTTGGGGGTTCCCTTCCCGCTGGGGGGACCCTCGAACTCAGCCGAATGAGAATAGTCAGGTGGAGGACGGGGATCGAGAGGATTTTCATCGTTTGAAGGATATCTCGATGTCGAAGCAGAGGGAGCTTGTCACCGAGCAAGCTCTGTATGACGTCGGTCTGAGCTCGATTCCTCGTCTAGGTACACCTCGGTCTGTCGTCTCTTCTTCCTTTTTTTTTTTTGCTGGTGCTGATCCTCTGTTGAAATTGCAGGTATGCCGCCGAGAGTGAGGCTGACGAAAGCCGACGTTCGGCAACATGCGGCGCGAAAGAGGCCGGCGCATGGAGCCGAACCATTGCGGCCTCCCAAGAGGCCTCAGGTAGCTTCGCCGAGCGAGCCTGCAGCGACGGGGGCGCAGCTCGACTCCGAACGAGAGTCGGACTGCGAGCCTATCATTGCGCTGTCGGTGCCGATGATTCCCCCTGAAGCCCCGTCCGAGGAACAAGCGACCGAGGGAGCAGCCCCATCCGAGGGATGGGCGGCCAAGGAAGCGGCCGAAGATGTGCCGACCGTGTAGCCGGCTGGCGAGGTTAGGGCAGAGACACGTGAGCCCGAACAACCTGCGTCGGTGACTGCTGCCGCCTCGGGAAGGACCCAGTCGGGCTTGAGCCTCCCTTCTCTTTCTGATGTCAGGACCTGGGTGTCTGAACGAGGGAAGGCCTCGATGGCGCCAGGCGACGACAGGAGGTCGGTCGGCCGCGGTGCGTCGTCCGACGCCCCGCTTCCCGAAGGAGCGTCGGCCTTGGCCAACCATGACTTGGCCAGGAGGTTATGCCAGGCGGTTATCCTTCCAGCCGATCATGAGGTCATGAAGAATCAGCGGGTATCCGACATGCTTTCTTTCTTCTATTTGACCATGATTCGGGTAAGTCTCTCCCCTTCACCTTTCATTTTCATCGTCGCTTTCTATCAGTTCAGTCTTCTGATGGTCGGTCTGTTGTTTGCAGCTGATTTACAACATATCCGAGCTGGAGGCCAGATATCGGAGGTTCGGTGATCTCCGGACGGCCTGGAAAGATAAGGCCATGACCGTCGAGGCCGAGAAGGCGGTAATGGTCGACCAGCTGAAGCAGTCGATCGACCGTGAGGCCCGGCTCGAAGAGGAGATCTCCCGCCTTACCGAGGGGGTCTCCCGCCTCACCGGTGCCCTAGCTGCCTCGGGGGTCGAGCTGCAGTCGGCTCGTGAGGATGCCAAACGAAAGTTTCGCACCGTTCGCCGGCTGTGCCGCGAGCGGGATGACTGCGTCGGTGAACTCAAGGCCGAATGCGAGCAGCTCCGGGTAAGTCTGGAGAATCTCGCCAAGGCCGAGGAGAATTTGTCCACCGTCCAGGCCGATGCAGACATAGCGAGGGCGGAGGCAGAATCGACGAAGGAGGCAATGAGTCGGGCCGTGGAGGACTTCTGCGGCTCCGACGAATATCGGGAGGAGCTCTTGGAGAGCGACTTCCTCTCGTATTGAGTGGGGTACGAGGATGCCCAGGAAGCGGTACAGAGCCTGTATCCGGAGCTCGATCTCAGCAGCGTCATCCCCTTAGAGTCGGAGGGCCAAGCCACGGGAGAGGTGGCCGACTCATCGTCGGGAGATCGTACTGCCATGGAGGAAGCCATCCCGGACCAGGTTGCCGAAGGCGAGGCGGCTCCAACCCCTAATGCTACTTTGGCCCGAGTGGACACGCCGACCGTCCCCGGACTTTTCCCGATAGAGGAAGCTGACTCCGGTGAGTAGTCGGAGCATCCTTTATTTTTGCTTTTGTTTAGTGTACTTGTAATCAAGCTTCAGCCCAATCTTGTAAATCCAGTTTATGTTTGAATGAAATCAAAATCTTTTCAACTTTCTCTCTTTCTTTATGTATCCTGGAATGTGTCTTGTATGTCTCGCTGAAACGCTTTCGAACGTATAAGTCGTAGGCCCGACGTACTAGCTAGGATGTTCGGTAAGATCTCAGGTAGCTAGTCGGGATAGTCGGTAGCATGTGCCATGTTAAAGGCGGAGTGAGCTCCAATTTTAGATCGGCCTCCCGACTGTCGTATGACCCGACAGTCGAGAGTTTAAGTCGAGCGCCCACTGCCCAGACCTGAGTCGGGCATGTTCGTCGAGTTGGGTGTCGTCCGTCCTTCGGGCGTAGCTCTTCGACCCAATCATCTTGTAGGGTTCGATAGTTGAATAGTGTCCGACGCATTTGGTTGACGACAAGTCGGTCATCCATTGCCCGATTCTTTGTCGGGCGTATGCGTCGTATCATGAGATAAACGATGGTAAGCCGAATATGTTGGAGCACGATCCCGGCTCCTCCTACGGATCTTGGGTGCAGCGGAACCAGCAACGAACAAATCTGGAGACTTCTGGACTCGATCGAAGGCCCTTGACGAAATCAGCCTAGTTGCTATCTTCTTCGTCAGCCTTTCGTTCCAGATGAAGAATGCCTCTAAGATCACCTCTAAAAGATCCAAGATCTGGTACCCAACTAGATCAGGCCTAGACCGAGGTCTTTCAATTCATAGATCTTGAATCGGGGCATTCTAGATAGGAAAAAAGGTAGATAGAACCAGACCTTACAGATCTGTCCTGCTGCAGCCTTTCCTGTAGATCTGTTGATGGAGATCTCACCCGCACCTCAAACGACCTCAGATCAACTTCAGATCTGAGAGAAACTTGTATCAACCTCGTAGCAAGAGATTTCAAATCCTGGACCTAATGTTTGGATGGCTGCAAGAGAGGGAGAGGCAATATGGTTTGCGGCACAAAGGGGGAGGGGCTCAAAACCCTAGCACCTCCCATGCTTTTCCTGCCTTCTATGGACCTGACGGCAAAAAACCCTAGGATTTCTTGCTCCTGGGGCGTGGAGAATAGCTGAAGAGAGAGGGAGAAGAGAGAGAGAGATTTGGGAGAAAGAGTTTTCGTATTCTTTGGCTTAATCAAACCTATACAGTGCATGTATATATAAACACAGGGTCAAGTGACCCAAACCCAAAACTCCCTTGACCAACTCTATGGGAGATTAGGTTAACCCAAGCCCATGTACACCCATGACTCGACCTAATCTCACCTATCCTAGGCGCAGACCTGACCCATAAAGAGTTGGTCCCTTGAGGCCCACATAACCTAGGCCTCAAGAACCCGAAAGGCCTACAGCCTTTCAACCTAGGGCCCAACTAGCCCTAGAGCCTCCATGAAGCCCTCATGAATGATGGACCTTGGCCTTAGCCTTGGTCCCCTGGGCCTTGGGCACACCACCTGGATCACAACAATCTCCACCTTGGTGTCCCAAGGCCTCAACCAGCTCCACTCTATCCATCAGTCGAATCAACTCAACACATCTCTGAAAGTTGTCCCATGGAAGTACCTTCGTAAGTGCATCAGCTGGGTTCTCCTTGGTATGTACCTTTATCAGCTCCACCTCGCCATCCTCCACAAGCTCCCTGATCTGATGATACCAAATGTCGATGTGCTTTGTCCTTGCATGATAGACTGAGTTCTGTGCTAGTAGAAGTACACTCTGGCTGTCACAGTGCACTCTAATGACCTCCTGAGTAAGGCCCATCTCCGTCAACAAACCCTTCAGTCAAATTACCTCCTTAGCTACTTCTGTCAGCCTGATGTATTCCGCCTCTGTAGTGGATAGGGCCGTGATAGGCTGCAGACTCGATCTCCAAGAAATAGGACCTCCATACACGCTAAAGATGAAGCCTGTCGTAGACCTCCGGGTATCCACATCTCCACCGAAGTCTGCATCTACATAACTACCAATCAGCCCCTGAGCCTCCCTGGATATGTCAGAGTATCCCATTGCACCTCCTCGCTGTTCATACCAGATGCCAACTCCAACTGAACCCGTCAGGTATCTGAATATCCACTTCAGAGCTCTCCAGTGCTCCCTGCCAAGCTGCGCCATGAACCTGCTAACCTAACTCACTGCATGAGCGATGTCTGGCCTACAACAGACCATTGCATACATCAAGCTCCCAACTCCTGAAGCATAAGGGACCGTCTCCATCTCCTGAGCCTCCACCTCAGTCTGTGGCGCCATGGTCTTCGAGAGTCTGAAGTGACCGGCAAGTGGCAGCTTCGTCGGCTTTGCTCCCTTCATCCCGAACCTCTCTAAGACCTTCTGTATGTAGCCCCCCTGAGATAGATGCAGCACCCTCTGGGCTCGGTCTCTGAAAATCTCCATGCCTAGGATCTTCCTTGCAGGGCCCAAATCCTTCATCTCAAACTCCCGAGATAAGGATGCCTTCAGATCCTGCACAACCTTCCTACTCTTGCATGCTATAAGCATGTCATCCACATACAAGAGTAGGAACACCCTAGAACCATCCTCAAGAGACTGAACATAAACATAGGGATCAAACTCGCACCTGGAAAGTCCAATGCTGTGCACATAGGAGTCGAACCGCTTGTACCATTACCTCAACGACTGCTTCAGTCCGTACAGCGACTTCTGCAACAAACAAACCTTTCCCTCTGATCCTGGATCTCTGAAACCAGGTGGCTGCTCCATGTAAATCCTCTCCTCCAAATGCCCATGGAGGAATGCTGTCTTGACATCCATCTGCTCCAACTCTAAATCCTGAGCTGCTATAATGGTCAGCAACACTTTGATGAAAGTATGTCTGACGACGGGAGAGAAGACATCACTGAAGTCGATGCCTTCCTTCTGGGAGTATCCCTTGGCCACTAACCTCACCTTGAATCTGATACCTCCCTGCTCTGAAGGCCCTTCCTTGCGACTGTAGACCCATTTGCAGCCAATGGGCCTCTTCCCCTGTGGCAACTGCATCAATCACCACATCTGATTCTGGTGGAGAGACTGCATCTCCTCGGACATCGCCTGGACCCACCGCTCTCTGTCCTGGCTCTCAATAGCCTTCTGATACGTATATGGATCTCCATTCACTGTCACCATGGCATATGACAGCATCTCCTAGAAGCCATATCGGTCCGGTTGCCTGATGGTCCTCTTGGGCTTGTGTAGGGCAACACCGATATCAGTTCTCGGTCCAGCTCACTCCTGCTGGACCTCTTCACCTTGATCATCTGTCCGAGTCCTCTCCATCTATGGAGACACCTTAGGTAGGTGCTCCACCTGAATCTCATGTTCTCTAGTAGTACCTGCAAGGCAAAATCAAAGAGGTAAGCTGTCCAGCAGTGCCCTGCTGGACCTCCTTCTGCTCCTGCTGCTCCTCCATGCCTGCTCGCCTCCGTAGGACTGACTCCTCATCAAAAGTCACATCCCGACTAATGATGACCTTCTTTTCTAAGGGATCCCACAGCCTGTATCCCTTAACTCCTCGCGGATAGCCTAGAAACACCATTTTGCATGATCTGGCGTCTAGCTTGCTCTGCTCACCAGCTCCAATGTGCACATAGGCCGTGCACCCAAATACCCGTAGATGGCCCAGCCCAACTGTTCTCCCAGACTACACCTCCTCTGGATGCCTGCCATCCAACCTGGTGTGAGGTGACCGATTGATCAAGTAACCCGCTGCGTCAACTGTGTCAACCCAGAACGCCTTTGGAAGCCCTGCCTGCAGCCTCATGCATCGTGCCTTTTCCAGAAGTGTTCTGTTCATCCTCTCGGCCACCCCATTCTGCTGTGGAGTCTCCTTAATTGAGAAGTATCTCCTGATCCCACACTCCTCACAGTAGTCCTGAAACTCTCTGCTGGTGTACTTCCCACTATTGTCTGACCTCAGACACTTCACGCTCCTCCCCTGCTCCTTCTCCACCTCAACTTTCCAGATTTTGAACTTGATGAAGACCTTAGACCTCTCTCTCATGAAGTAAATCCAGAGTTTCCTTGAGAAATCATCAATCAGGGTCATGAAGTATCTGGCCCCATTCCTAGCTGAAACTGGGGCTGGTCCCCACACATCCGTGTGTACTAACTCCAGAGGGACTGCACTACCGATTGTACTGATGTTGAACTGAACTCTCCTCTGCTTTTCCATCTGGCAAGGCTCACAGATCTCCCCTGTAGCACCATCCTCCAGATCAGAGATGAGTCCTCTCCTGCTCAACTCCCTCAGCCCCTTGTCACCCATGTGGCCTAGGCGGTAGTGCCACATCCTGTAAGCCCCTTGCTGGTCCTGTGCTGCAACTGTTGCATCAGACTCTTCGGTCACCACAGATCCCTCCATACGATAGAGATTATTGTCCAACCTCCTGCCTCTCATCACCACCATAGGTCAATTGGAGATGTTTAATACTCCGCTTCTAGCCCTACTGCTGAAGCTGTATCCACTGCGCTCCAAGTAGCCTAGTGACACCAAATTCTTTTCCAGCTCCGAGACGTACTTTACATTTGTCAATGTCCTCACAATCCCATCAAACATCCTCACCCTGACTGTCCCTATCCCAGCCACCTTGCAAGGATGATTGTCGCCTAGAGTCACTGATCCCTCATCTGTCTTGATGTATGTCGCAAACCAAGACCTCTGTGGTGTGTAGTGATGTGAGCACGTAGAGTCTAGTGTCCACTCCTCTGTGTAATGCCTGTGACCATCTGATACCACAAGTAGATCATCCTCCACCTGCTACCCAGCAACTGCACTCACTGATTCTGAGCCACTTCTTTCTCCTTTCTTGCTCTTCCATAGTGGACATTCTCGCTTAAAGTGCCCGAACTCGTTGCACTTGAAGCATTTCATCTCTTTCTTTCCCTTCCTGGACCTGGACCGCCCTCTGGACTTGCTTCTGCCTCTGCCTCTATCTGTCCTCTCCCCTACTGCCAAACCCTCCTGGGGAGCTCGATCTCTGGTCAACTTTTTTCTTTGCTCATTAGACCTCAGCACTGAGACCATGTCCTCATATTCCAGAGTCTCCTTGCCGTAGAGCAGTGTAGTCACCAAAGAGTCATATGATCCTGGCAGCGAATATAAAAGCAACAGGGACTTGTCCTCCTCATCCAGCTTCACCCCGATATTCATCAACTCCGTGCACAACTGGTCGAACCTCTGAATGTGGCCAATCACATCAGATCCCTCCTGCATCTGAAGACTGTACAACCTCTTCTTCAGCATTAGCTTGTTGCACATATTCTTTTCCATATACATGGTGTGCAACTTCGACCAAAGGCCCTTCGGGGTCTTTTCTTCCAGCACTAAATACAACACCGCATCCGCCAAACATCCTCTGATCATCGAGCATGCTTTCTTCTCCAACGATGCCCACTGTCTATCTGTTATTCCCTCAGGCTTCTCATCCAAAGCCTGATCCAGATCTGCTTGCACCAGAAGATCCTCCATCCAGATTTTCCACATGAAAATTTTTTTTTTGCCATCAAACTTCTCGAAATTGACCTTCATATTGCTGCCCATGACTGGATCCAAGCCAAACAAGCAATATAAAATCAAGAAGTGTAGAATATACCTTGATGGTACCTTGCTGAAAATTTTCAGCACTTGAGATCTTTAACTTCTCATGCTTGGAACCGCTTCCTCACCATCATGGCTCTAATACCAACTATTGGAGCACGATCCCGGCTCCTCCCACGGACTTTGGATGTAGCAGAATCAGCAACAAACAAATCTGGAGACTTCTGGACTCGATCGAAGGCCCTTGACGAAATCAGTCTGGTTGCTATCTTCTTCATCAGCCTTTCGTTCCAGATGAAGAACACCTCTAAGATCACCTCTAAAAAATCCAAGATCTGGTACCCAACCAGATCAGGCCTGGACCGAGGTCTTCCAATTCATAGATCTCAAATCGGAGTATTCTAGATAGGGAAGAAGGTAGATAGAACCAGACCTTGCAGATCTGTCCTGCTGCAGCTTTTCCTGTAGATCTGTTGATGGAGATCTCACCCGTGCCTCAAACGACCTCAGATCAACTTCAGTCTAAGAGAAACTTGTATCAACCTCATAGCAAGAGATTTCAAATCCTAGACTTGATGTTTGGATGACTGCAAGAGAGGGAGAGGCAATATGGTTGGCGGCACAAAGAGGGAGGAGCTCAAAACCCTAGTGCCTCCCCTGCTTTTCCTGCCTTCTATGGACCTGGCGGCAAGAAACCCTAGGGTTTCTTGCTCTTGGGGCATAGGGTTTCTTGCTCTTGGGGCATGGAGAATAGCTGAAGAGAGAGGGAGAAGAGAGAGAGAGATTTGGGAGAAAGGGTTTTCATATTTCTTGGCTTAATCATATACAGTGCTTGTATATATAAACACAGGGTCAAGTGATCCAAACCCAAAACTCCCTTGACCAACTCTATGGGAGATTAGGTTAATCCAAGCCTATGTACACCCATGACTCGATCTAATCTTACCTATCCTGGGCCCAGATCTGGCCCATAAAGAGTTGGTCCCTTGAGGCCCACATAACCTAGACCTCAAGAACCCGAAAAGCCCACAGCCTTTCAACCTAAGGCCCAACTAGCCCTAGAGCCTCCATGAAGCCCTCATGAATGATGGACCTTGGCCTTAGCCTTGGTCCCCTGGGCCTTGGGCACACCACCTGGATCATAACACCACTGACTTCATCAAGTCATGTGAGGATAAAAATAAGTCGAACTAGGGGAACCTAAATTAGTCGAACTGATTTTCTAGTAAGCATAGGTCAACCCTAATTATTAAACGATCCGATCAAAACTTGATTTACCATATTGGTCAGATAAGTAAGATCGGTGAGAGGCATATGTCATTAACTTGTCATAGACTCAATCTTTGTGAGTAGCTCTCAATTAAAAATCTTCGATCAAGATTGTTAAACTTATCTTAGACACCAACTGGTTAAAGGGTTTCAATTGGATCTACTTATGGATTTGGGTTCGACCGCTGAGCTTAAGATCAAAGTCCATTTGGGTCTAATTAAAGATATGGACTCGACTAACTATAACTATTGTATTGACTCTAGAAAAATTATGATTTAATCTAATTTCTCTTCTTAGTCTATTTGATCTTTAATTTTAACCCTAGGTCTAACCTAATTAGGAGGACCTGATCAAGCTAACCTATAAACCCATCACTCACGTTTTATGTGAATGATATTAGATCTTTAATTCATAATTCTAGATCTAATAGGTTTAACTTAATTCTCAATTAATTTTGAGGCTATGGGTAGAAGTTTGATATTTAAAAATAATTTTTAAATTTTATAAAATATTTTTATAATTAATTTTATACACAATCATTTAGATCTGAAACTTGAATCAGCTCACCCCTGGATTGAGCCGACTCATCACAATGGGTCAATTAAGTTCTGAGACTTAGTTGACTCATTGATGATGTACTATTAATCATAATTTTTAACCTATTTTATTGAGTCAACTCAATAAAAATTGAGCTGATTGACCAGGATCCTAAGTCGACCCAAACAATATGGAGTCGACTCAACAGGCAAACTACAATAATTATATTAATTTTAAATTAAAATAATTTTATATAAATAGTAATAAAATCAATCATAAATTATTTTAGAACTATTCTAAATATGTTTATGATTCTAGTTTTTATTTGTAAAGATTAGATGTAACTACTTTTCATATAATGTATCAGATACATAATCTTAAGATTTTGAGAAAAATAATTTTTTTTTTTGCATTCATCTTCATAGAATATAGTCACAATGGCACTCCTACACATCATAAGAGGATCCAATTGAATGAAAAAAAGAGAGATCTAATATCTATTATCTCTTATGATCGGACGGTCTGATGACAAATCCGATCTGATTATTTTGCTACTCAGATCATCTAATCTAAATAATTTAGATCTAATCTAAATTATTTTAGATCTGATTATTATATTTTGATCATATCAAAATTAGATAATAATCATCATAAATAAATTTTACATCTTTTAAATTAAAATCAGATTTTATAAAGATTAGCACAAACTAGAACAATCTTTACACTGTAAGGGGTAAATCTTACAGCAGGATAACCTTATATCAGTTTATGCGATCCGATCTATAACTAATTTTAGATCTAAATATTATATATCAGATCTAATCTAAATTAAATTATAGATCTAAATATATATAATATCATGTCATATTGAACCATGGCTCTGATACCACTGTTGGGATGCGCAGGGATTTCATGCATGTATTTCAAAAAGTTTTTAGTAAAAAAATATTAAATTAAACTATTTAATCTATAAATATATGCATAAGATCTGATTTTAAAACTCTAATAAATAGATCTATGATATAAATTTATATATATAAAAATCTGAATCTAAAATGACAAGCATGTGAACCAAAAATAGTATTTAGTAATAGATCTAATCTATCACTTCGAGGGTTCCAAACTCAATATCTAAGCATGGATAGTCGAACTCCATGATTGAGAATGTAAATCTAGAAGTCTTATCTGGTTGTTCTCAGCCACACAAGCATTCGATCTCTACAGATGGTCCACACGAAGCTCTCAGACCGATTAGCCCTCTGCGGGAGTGCTAGCTCGTGCAGTCGGCTTCTGATGGCAGATCTGACTTGATTACCTTCTTCGATTATCTCAGACCTTTTTGATATCGAAGATGGATAAGAGCTAGAGTTTGTTACAATTCAAATTATTTTAAATTTTAATTTGACTCCAACTTTTTTGACCTTTATTTAACTTAAAGAGGGACTTTTCAAAAAAAAATTAGGCATGAAAAATCATTGGGAAGATTTTCTTTTCTCATACACAATAGGCACATTCAAAAATAGCCAACATGTGGAAGGATATGGATAAGGTTTTAGGTTGAAATTTAAACTATTTTGAATTCAAATTAAAATCAATCAATTTCTATCCTTAATGGATGACAAAAGAAGGGTTATCTTCTAATTTTCTTATGCATAAACTGATTTTATGCAGTGAGAAAAGGCACAAGATAATTTGGGTGTCGCAAGGAAGAGAGTCCCATTCATTTGGGACTCTAGGGTTTAACCAATTGGATTTCTTTCAAATCCAATCCAATTAGATCTAAATAAAATATGATGAACCTAATCTAATTAAGCTTTTATAATTTTAATTAAATTTGATCAAATCAATAAATTAATTGAGCTATAGATCCGATCAAATCAGGATCATTTCTTTCTTATCGATTAGGTCATTTCATAACCTAATCAGATCTGATCTGATTGAATCTAATTCAATCATACTTGATCCATACTTTAATACTCAATCAAATTGAGCTAATTAATGATCTAATCACTAATTAATCCTCTATTAATGATAAAATTTTCATCCAGTGGGACTCTTCTCTAGAGTCTCCGTCCAGTGGGACTCTCCAGCAGAGTCCCAATCTAGTGAGACTCTTCACTAGAGTCTCCGTTCACTGAGACTCTTTAGATTAGCCATGTGATCAGAGAGAAACTTCTAATATGTATGACCCCATAGGTTTGATCTTAAGCTGGTAGCACAGAAACTGATTTCTGTACTAATCAGAGTAACTATCTAGCAATGGTACCCAACGTCCGGATAGACCGAATGTATGCAAAGCAACACTCAAGAATTTATTTGGATATAGTTACCATATAATTTATTCCTTTGATCCTTGATGCTAGGATGACTTAGAGTTTAAACTGTCAACTCTTAATAGTACATCCATTATGTGTCTCAACCTAATAAATCCTGTAACTCATCATAAGGATTACTCTGATCAAAGTTTTACTAAATTGAAATATAAAGCATTCTCTTTAATTTTTTGAAGTGGTCAATTCCATCTTGATTCATGCACCGACTTCATAAGTACTGGACTATACCAGAAATCTTTCGATTCTGAATTAAAAATTTAGGTAGTCCGGCATCAAAGCACAATGAGTTGCTTGCAAGTCACTATGGTGATCTCAGATCGGAGAAACACTTATACCTATATCCCTTCAGAGTGACTCTTAATGGTAGAGCGCTCTGGAGTTGGTCACGTTCAGTGAAATATACTCCTATATTTCACCTGCATGCCATACAAACATCTCCATACTCCTTGATTAAGAGGACAACCAACCTATATGACACACAATGATCTACACTTGATATGTCTATCATCCTAATAATAGCATATCATTTGGTCGTGAACTCATTCAAGGACTAAATGATAAATCCTCCTTTATCGATTTAAAATAGTCCTAAGGACTTTCATCATAATATAGAAATTCGATATAAAAGATGTACAAGCTTATGATAAAAATTATGAAATAAATATTTTATTAATTAATTCATATGCAATTACATCAAATAGCGCAACCGTCAATAGACTGATGATTGACTTTGGGACATATTTTCCAACAATCAATGCCATCACCAGAGGACATGGAGCTAGAGGATTTAACAGGGATGAGGAGACATCGAAGAGGTAGAGGATTGGGGAACTGATAACTTTCACCAACAAGGATGCCCAAGGAGTTCAGTTCCTACATAATGACACGGTCATTGCAATTTTAAATATCGCAAATTATATACGCCATATCTTAATTGATAATAGAAGCTCTATTGATGTATTATTTTATGATACTTTTTCAAGGATGGGGGTACCTATTGATCGACTGGGAAGAATGGACTCTCCACTCGTCTGGTTCATCGAGGATACTATTCCTATTGAGGGAGTCATCACGTTATCCGTAAAGGCTAGATGATCTCCTGCTCGATCCAATGCGTGTAGACTTTCTGGTTGTCCGAACACCTTTGGCCTACAACACCATTCTTGGTCGGTCGGGTCTGAATGCGCTCTGTACTATCATATCAACATACCACCTGAAAGTGAAGTTTTCGATAGCTGGTGGAGTTGGAAAAGTCTATGGAGACTAAGATCTGACACGATATTACTACAACATTGCTCTTCAAAGAGGTCGCCCCATCGAGTCATACCCAGTCGAGGGGCTGGATACTCATGATGAGTTGGCAGAGGAGCGGGGAGAGCCTATTGAGGATCTCATCTTAATTCCATTAGCGAATGAAAATCTAGAGCATACAGTCCATGTAGGATCAAACCTAGATCAGGTAATGAAAAACTAGCTAGCCTCCTTTTTGCAGGTGAACTCCAATGTCTTCACTTGGACACTGACGGACATATCGGGAATTGATCCTTCAATGATCATATACCGACTGAACATGAGCCCAAAGTACCACCCCTTTAAGCAAAAGAAAAGGAGCGATAGAAGGCAACAACTGAGGAGATGGACAAGTTGCTCCAGACAGGTTTCATTAAGGAAACAACCTATCCGAAGTGGATAGCTAATGTGGTCATGGTGAAGAAGGCAAATGACAAATGGTGGATCTACATTGTCTTCACCAACGTTAACAAGGCTCATCCAAAAGATAGCTATCATCTGCCAAGGATTGATCAGATGGTCGATGCCACATCGGACTTGTTAAAAAATATGTAGACATGCATACATAGATTTCAAAATTGATTTGAAATAGCGGCAAAAATGGATCTAAGTTAAACTCTTTAACCCCATATGTAATTGATCTAATCTATATCTACCAGAGTTCTGGATCTAAGATATGCATATAATCTAAAAATAAATCAAAAAAATTTGAGATCACATCTCAATACCTTGCGTGGGTCGAAATACACCGCAACCGATGATCGTAGATCTGAAGGTTCTTAAGCCGCACATACATCCGACCTCTATAGGTATCCATCAAGATCAATCTTGAATCTTTCTTCTCATTTTAGATCCATCTTATCCAAGATGAATCTCAGTCTTTTGAATTTTTGATTAATCATTGATCTTTGTCTGCGATCTGAACACTTGAACTGCAGCCTTTCTCCCTATTCTTTGATGTAGAAGAGATTACCCAACATCTTGGGTACGTGGGAAGGTGGGATGCCCAACACTTGGGCATTGGAGAGAGAGGAGAAAGAGAGGATGGTGTGGAGATAGGGTGGGGTTTTGATCTGAATTCATAAATTCAATCTTTAAACCCTAGGAGACCATCTCTTAAATAGAGCCTTTTCTTGATTCCAAATCAATCTCTAATCAGGCTAAAAAGGCTAGTCCTTATCTCATAAGGTCCCTTGCCTTTTAGTTTAATTTTCTTTCTAAGAAAATCCAGTCCAATTGGAAAGGCCCCACACCCTATTAGGCAAGTAAAGGGGGCGCCAACCTTTGGCACCCCTTGGGATTTTTGTGCGCACAAGAGAGGGAGCGTTGACCCTCTCTCTCTCTCCATGCAAAAAAAAAAGAGGGGGCATGCCCCTCTCTTTCTCTGCCAACTCTAAGGGGCGTGTGCCCCTTGGACTTTCCAAAAATGAAAGGAGGCATGCACCTCCTCTCCTCTTTCCAATTTAATCCATGCCAAAAAGAAAGTTTCAAGGGAGAAAATAAGGAGATTTGTTGCCAACTAATTGGCTTGATCTAATCCTCTTGGGCTTTTAAATAGATGCCCCTTTAAACCCAAATCAAAATAGATCAAGATTAGGTTTAAGACTATCGACATGATCTAATCCTTATCCAATAAGAAATTTAAGTCCAGAGAGGAATTGAATTTAACCATATTCTAGAATGATTTTTCTAAATCCAATAGGATTTCATCAAATTCTAACTCAATTGAAACTTCATAAGCCCAATTGATTAATTCAAGATTAAATTTCTTAATGTGTGATCCCATAGGTTCTATTATGTCTAGTAGTGAGATATATTATGTGCCTGCTGGTGAATGATGGGTCTGACTTAACTAAAAAATATGTCAATAACTATCGAGTGAGCCACATAACTTAGAGACCAAACCCGCTACATCTTGCTTAGTAAAGCAATGGATAAGGTATTGTCCACTCATTGATCTGTGCTCATCAATAATTGTTAGGTGAGGTGTGTACAGATTAGTGGGATCGCAGTATCCATTTGAAATCAATCGCGTATAGATTTCTATTTCTCCATCGAGGAGTATGGGAGATTCAAAAAAATAGTAAAAGCTTTGTTTGTTTTTAAAGTCTCTAGAACAAACATTTAATAAATACAAACATCTAACTAGAAATTGTTATCTCTATAGATAATTATATCGAGTTCAAACCTTTTAGCTCGTATCCTTGATACAAATAGGTTAATCGAGACAAACTATAAAGACTGACTCCATAATTTGAGAATCATTCTTAATTTTGAAAATGTAATCCATGTTCTCGACAAGGATGTGCCTGTGTTATCGACTCATCCATCCGCTAATCAACGAGCCAAACTTGAGAAGTGTTGGGTATAAAACACCTGCAGCCGAGATCCTCAGCAGAACGGCTCCGCCCGGACTCCTACGGGAGCCGGGCTCCTCCATCGACAGCAGAACGGCTCCGCCCGGACTCCTACGGGAGCCGGGCTCCGCCATCGACAGCAGAACGGCTCCGCCCGGGCTCCTACGGGAGCTGGGCTCCTCCATCGACAGCAGAACGGCTCCGCCCGGACTCCTACGGGAGCCGGGCTCCGCCATCAACAGCAGAACGGCTCCGCCCGGACTCCTACGGGAGCCGGGCTCCGCCATCGACAGCGAAACGGCTCCGCCCGGACTCCTACGGGAGCCGGACTCCGCCATCGACAGCGAAACGGCTCCGCCCGGACTCCTACGGGAGCCGGGCTCCGCCATCGACAGCAAAACGGCTCCGCCTGGACTCCTACGGGAGCCGGGCTCCTCCTGCAACTTCGACTCCGAGAGGGTTCCACCCGGACTCCTACGGGAGCCAAGCTCCGACCTCAGTCTCCGACCTCAGTATCGGCTACTGGAGCCGGACTCCACCCACGACCTCAACCAAAGGGGGGACTCCTCCCGGACTCCTGCAAAGGCCGAACTCCGACCACTACCGAGCCTTGATCAACAGATCCGCATCCCTTGGCAGATAACAATAACAGCCATGGACCTATTCCACTTCCTGTGGCAGATTCCACATGGCTCCACCACCCCCTACGACGGACCCACTACTCTCTGACAGGCTGTATCAATGGCCACGATTCTGCTCCGCTCCCTGTGGCAGGTGCTGCACGATCCCACTACTCTCTGATAGGCTGTATCAATGGCCACGATTTTGCTCCGCTCCCTGTGACAGGTGCTGCACGATCCCACTACTCGCTGACAACTAGCGGTAACGGACGCCGCCCCACTACCTACAACAGGCCCTACGTGGCAGGCTATGGCGATAGCCACGGGTCTACCCCACTATCTTTCGCAATCAATTCCCCTGACCATGGGTGGCCCGCTGCCAGGCGGTTACAAATGTCGCCATCAATCCTTTGCCTCCTCCGCCTATAAAAGGGAGACCCAGAATGTTATTCTTTAAGCTCCTTTTCCCTTATCTCAAAACTCTACTAAATTCTCCGTTCGAGCACTCCATTCTTGTTGAGGCAGAAAACTGACTTGAGCGTCGGAGGGTCTTGCCGGAGCAACCCCACCTCCGGTTTAGACTTCCCTTGCAGGTCCCGGCGGCGACCGCGGCTTCCCCGACTCCAGCTTCTCCGGCGCAAGCGGATTTTTGCACCAACAGGATTGGCGCTAGAGGAAGGGGCGCGTGTCTTCGCAGCACCCTTGTTCTTGAAGAAGCGCTCAACGGACCCGCTTCCGGCCATCTTTTCCGGCATCCAATCCTCTTTTCCCCATCCGATGCCCTCTCGCGAGGTTTCTGCACAACTACCTCCGGCTATGGTTGCTGGTAAAGGGTGGCCGGATGACCAGTCTTCGCCGGATTCCGTCAACGTCATCTCGAGGGAATCCCGGCAGGAGGCAATCAGCACATCAGCTGCACCCCTCAGGCGGCAAAAAGTTGAAGAGCCCATAGCCTTCACTGAAGAAGACGCCCAGGGAGTCCAATTCCCCCATAACGACGCGGTCATAGTTTCCTTGAACATAGCAAATTATGACGTCCGTCGCATTCTCGTCGACAACGGAAGTTCGGCCGACATCTTATTCTACAGTGCCTTTTCGAGAATGGCCACTCTTGGCGGTCATCTAAGGCCAATGTGCTCCTCCTTGATAGGGTTTACTGGTGACGCCGTTCCGACGGAAGGAATGATAGCTCTAACTGTGACCGCGGGTCAGCGTCCAAAGCAGTCCAGAGCCCTGGTGAATTTCCTGGTGGTAAAGGCGCCATCTGCCTACAATGCAATTCTTGGCCGATCCGGCCTCAATGCCCTCAGAGCCGTTGTTTCAACCTACCATTTGAAATTAAAGTTCCCCACCGACAAGGGGATCGGAGAAGTCCGGGGAGACCAGACGCTGGCCAGGCACTGCTATAATATTGCCCTACAAAGAAGCGATCATGCGGACCTCTGTCCAGTCGACGGGTTGGATGCGTGCGATGACCTCACTGAAGAGAGGGGCGGTCCGATCGAGGACCTAATACCAATTCCTTTGAATGATGGGAATGCGGAGCATGTGGTGTTAATCGGTTCCAACCTAGAGGAGGAGATGCGGACGCATCTCGTGGATTTCCTCCGAAGGAATGCGGACGTTTTCGCATGGGTTCCGACGGATATGCCGGAGATTGGCACAGAAGTCATGGAACATCATCTGGCGGTCGACCCTAAACATCGGCCAACAAAAGAAAAAATCCGGAGTCATGCCCCGGAGTGGCAGAAGGCAATAGCCGAGGAAGTGGATAAACTTCTCAAGGCCGGATTCATCAGGGAGGTCAATTATCCCGAGTGGATCTCCAATGTGGTCTTGGTCAAGAAAGCAAACGGCAAGTGGAGGATGTGTATCGACTTCAAAAAGCTGAACAAAGCTTGCCCAAAGGACAGCTACCCCCTTCCCAGGATCGACCAACTGGTGGACGCTACCTCGGGCCATGAACTTCTCACTTTCATGGACGCATTCTCCGGCTATAACCAGATTAGAATGGCATCGGAAGATGAAGAGAAGACTGCTTTCATCACTAATCGCGGCCTTTACTGCTACAAGGTTATGCCGTTCGGCCTCAAGAACGCAGGCGCAACCTATCAACGACTGGTGAACAAAATCTTCAAGGAGCAGATCGGCCGGAATATGGAGGTTTATGTGGACGATATGCTCGTGAAAAGCAGGTCTTCCGAAAATCATGTCGCCGACCTCGAGGAAACCTTTGGCGCTCTTCGAAAGTATAGAATGAAGCTGAACCCGACCAAATGCGCCTTTGGGGTAACCTCAGGAAAGCTCCTGGGCTTCATGGTGTCGGGGCGCGGGATCGAGGCCAATCCGGAGAAAATTCATGCCATCCAAAATATGACTGCCCCAAGGTCGATCAAAGAGGTTCAAGGCCTCACGGGAAGAGTCGCAGCTCTTAATCGCTTTGTCGCGAGGTCGGCCGAACGATGTCTGCCCTTCTTTCAAACCCTTAAGCAGCCGAAGGACTTCTGTTGGACCTCTGAATGCCAACAGGCATTCGAAGAATTAAAAAGCTACCTTAGCTCGCCCCCACTGCTGGCGAAGCCCGAGCCCAAGGAGGAATTATTTTTGTACCTGGCAGTCTCTCCCACAGCCCTTGCAGCTGTCCTTGTTAAAGAGGAAATGAAAGTCCAGCAACCGGTCTACTACATTAGTCGCGTATTGAGGGACGCCGAGACCAGGTATACTAAATTAGAAAAACTGACCTACGCCTTGTTGATTGCAGCTCGGAGACTCCGGTCTTACTTTCAAGGGCACACGGTGACGTTACTCACCGACCAACCGATCAAGGCAGTTTTGCACCGAGCTGATATCTCCGGGAGAATGGCGAAATGGGCCATCGAGCTCACAGAATTCGACATCAACTACAAACCTAGACCGGCGATAAAAGCCCAAGTGTTGGCGGATTTCATAGTAGAATGCACCATCCCCGAGGAGGCCGAACCTGAGCAAAACAAAATTGACGACCTGAGGACTCAACCGAACTCCCCTAACGAAGAAGCCAGTTCCTCCGATAGCTTTTGGACCCTCCATGTGGACGGATCGTCCAACATGGCAGGCGCGGGTGCAGGCCTGATCTTGACCAGCCCGGAGGGAGTCATTGCGGAGTACGCTCTGCGTTTCGAATTCCCCGCAACAAACAATGGAGCGGAGTATGAAGCTCTGATCGCAGGATTGAGGATCGCCAGGGAGCTCAGAATAGGTCAGCTCCAGGTGCACAGCGATTCCCAACTTGTGGTGGGGCAGGTCAGCGGGAGCTTTGAAGCGCGGGAGGACAGTATGGCCAAATATCTTGAGAAGGTGAAGGAGTTCGTCCCTGCCTTTGGCAATTTTGACATCAGGCAAATCCCAAGGTCGGAGAACACCAGAGCCGATCTTCTCTCCAAACTGGCAACATCGGCTCCGGCCGAATTGCCAAAAGGCGTCCTCTTTGAAGTTTTAAAACATCCGAGTACGGAAGAACCGCGACTCGTATTGGAGATCGACCACGAGCCCAGCTGGGTCGACCCGCTAATAACCTATCTTAGAGACGGGATTCTCCCCCAGGACGCGAAAGAAGCCCGGAAACTCCGAAATCAAGCCTCCCGGTACATCCTTTATGAGGGCAAATTGTACAAAAGATCGTACTCCTTGCCTCTCTTGAGATGCCTCCGACCCTCAGAAGCTGACTACACTTTATGGGAAGTACACGAGGGAGCTTGCGGAAGCCATTTGGGTGCCAGGTCTCTATCCCACAAGCTACTCCGCCAAGGGTATTACTGGCCAACAATGCATCGTGATTCAATCGAATATGTCAAAAAGTGTGATCGATGCCAGAGATACGCCAACGTCCAGAGACAACCTGCCACCGAGCTTACACCCTTGAGTGCCCCGTGGCCTTTTGCGCAGTGGGGGATGGATATTCTTGGCCCCTTTCCCATGGCGTCTGGTCAAAGAAAATTCCTCCTCGTAGCGATCGACTACTTCACCAAATGGGTCGAGGCCGAGCCGCTAGCCAAAATCACAAAAGCGAAAGTGCAGGATTTCGTCTGGAAATCGATCGTGTGCAGGTTCGGTTTGCCTAGAACCCTCATCACTGATAATGGACGGCAATTCGCGGGGGTCAGATTTGCTGAATTCTGTGAAGACCTAAACATCTCCCACAAATTCACATCAGTGGCCCATCCCCAGGCGAACGACGAAGCCGAGATAACAAACAGAACCCTTTTGCAGGGGATTAAGATCAGGCTCGAAAAAGCAAAAGAAACTTGGGCGGACGAACTTTATCATGTGCTATGGGCTTATCGGACCACCCAGAGGTTGCCTACAGGAGAGACTCCCTTTGCTTTAGCCTTTGGTACGGAAGCCGTCATCCCGATCGAGCTTAAACTCCCGTCGGCACGAGTCGTGGCATTCGACGAACCCCAAAACACCCAAAGTCTCAGAGCCAACCTCGACCTACTGGAAGAAAGGCGGGAGATTGCTCAGGTTCGAAAGGCAGCCTACAGACAGAAAGTTGCCCGATATTACAACGCCCGAGTCAAGGACAAGGCATTCAAAGCAGGGGATCTAGTGCTCCGGCGAGCTGCTGTCTCACAACCACAGGGCCAGGGGAAGCTCGCCCCAAACTGGGAGGGACCTTATGAGGTCAAAGAAGTAGTCCGACCTGGAACTTATTATCTTAAGGAGCTCGAAGGAGCCGACCTCCCGCGACCTTGGAGCTCGAAAAACTTACGGATGTACTACCAGTAATTTCGTCCTAATCGAAAAATGCGTGCCCATTTGTCTTGGGACAATTCAAGCAGACGGTATCAAAAACGAGAGGGCAACCTTATAAAAGTCGAAGGCCCGATTCTTTTAGACCGGATGGGGGGAGAGGCCTTGCAACGTCCGTATGTGCCCCCACAGCCCTGTTAGGGACAGGAGGAGAACCTCGCCCTAACTTGAGCAAAGTCGAAGGCCCGATTCTTTTAGACCGGATGGGGGGAGAGGCCTTGCAACGCCCATATGTGCCCCCACAGCCCTGTTAGGGACAGGAGGAGAACCTCGCCCTAACTTGAGCAAAGTCGAAGGCCCGATTCTTTTAGACCGGATGGGGGGAGAGGCCTTGCAACGCCCATATGTGCCCCCACAGCCCTGTTAGGGACAGGAGGAGAACCTCGCCCTAACTTGAGCAAAGTCGAAGGCCCGATTCTTTTAGACCGGATGGGGGGAGAGGCCTTGCAACGCCCATATGTGCCCCCACAGCCCTGTTAGGGACAGGAGGAGAACCTCGCCCTAACTTGAGCAAAGTCGAAGGCCCGGTTCTTTTAGACCGGATGGGGGGAGAGACCTTGCAACGCCCAGATGTGCCCCCACAGCCCTGTTAGGGACAGGAGGAGAACCTCGCCCTAACTTGAGCAAAGTCGAAGGCCCGGTTCTTTTAGACCGGATGGGGGGAGAGGCCTCGCAACGCCCTAATGTGCCCCCGCAGCTCTGTCAGGAACAGGAGGAGAACCTCGTCCTGACATGAGCAAAGTGGAAGACCCGGACTCCTATGGGAGCCGGGTCCCTACGCCAAGAAGACTTCACCCGGACTCCTACGGGAGTCGGGTTCCACCGCAAGAAAGACTTCGCCCAGACTCCTACGGGAGCCGGGTTCCACCGCCAAGAAGACTTCACACGGACTCCTACGGGAGCCGGGTTCCGCCGCAAAAAAGACTTCACCCGGACTCCTACGGGAGCCGGGTCCCTACGCCAAGAAGACTTCGCCCGGACTCCTACGGGAGCCGGGTTCCGCCGCCAAGAAGACTTCACCCGGACTCCTACGGGAGCCGGGTTCCGCCGCAAGAAAGACTTCGCCCGGACTCCTACGGGAGCCGGGTTCTGCCGCCAAGAAGACTTCACCCGGACTCCTACGGGAGCCGGGTTCCGCCGCAAAAAAGACTTCACCCGGACTCCTACGGGAGCCGGGTCCCTACGCTGAGAAGACTTCGCCCGGAGTCCTACGGGAGCCGGGTTCTGCTGCCAAGAAGACTTCACCCGGACTCCTACGGGAGCCGGGTTCCGCCGCAAAAAAGACTTCACCCGGACTCCTACGGGAGCCGGGTCCCTACGCCAAGAAGACTTCGCCCGGACTCCTACGGGAGCCGGGTTCCGCCGCTAAGAAGACTTCACCCGGACTCCTACGGGAGCCAGGTTCCGCCGCAAGAAAGACTTCGCCCGGACTCCTACGGGAGTCGGGTCCCTACGCCAAAGAAGACTTCATCCGGACTCCTACGGGAGCTGGGCTCCACCGCCAACATCAGCTACAGGACAACTCCGCCCGGACTTCTACGGAAGCCGGACTTTACTTATGACTTTTATTGCAGAAAAACTTTGCCCTGACTCTTACGAGAACCGAGCTACTCCAACTTCCGGAGGGCTTCTCCGTTCGGACTATCAAGGGAGCCGAACTTAGCTCCGACTTCAGCGGAGAAAAATCCAAGTAAACCTGAAAAGTGGGTATCTCCGAACGACATAAAAGCCGAAAAGAAGCTCGACGAATGATGACCCCACATGAACTGAAAAGGTCGCCGACGACCTGGGAATGACGTAACACGGACAAAGAGAAGGAAAGGAAAATGAAGAAGTTCGGCAGACAACTATTTAACACAAGATGCAAACAAAGTACTGAAATCACTTTTTCGTTTAACAGAAGTACACGTTACAGGACCCGGTGGGTCAGGAAAAAAGAAGATACACGTCATCGCAAATATCGCGAGCACGGTTCGGGCAGGACGAACCGGAGGCCGCTCCGAGCCACGAACTCCGTCTCTATCCATCTCAGTCACATTCTCCAGTGCGTGTAACAGCTCTCGCCCCATCTTGCCTCATTCTATTCTCGAAGTCCCAACCTTAGCGGGAAAGGGGTGGGATAGATCTCCGGAGGCGGTGGGGGTAACGGCGGCAGTAGCGAAGACCTGTTTCAAGAAGAACCGTAGCCACTCCAGGAGCAGTTGGGACACCAGAGATATGCCTCATCTCCGAACGCACCACGACGGCCGCCACCCGAGACGCTCCGGCAAGGTCGGCATGCGTTACTTCCACCGTCCCCGCAACAAGTTCTACTGCCCCACCGTCAACGCAGACCGCCTCTGGTCTCTCGGCCCCGACGGCGTCAAGGATCCCGTCACGGCTTGTGACGTCTATTCTGCCCTCTTGACCGGTATCACCCTGCCTTGCTGCCCTGAGATTCGCGGGCAGAATAGCTTCACCGACAGCCCCCGTTATTAAACCCCTGTTGTTGAAGGAATTCTTCCTTGAGCTCCCTTTGGCACGATGGAGATTCTCACCGGCCGCCATTCTCCTCCTCACCTTTCTCCAAACCCTAAAGGTTCCCTCAAGAACAGCCCCACGAGTAGAGAACATGGTGAGGTAAGAAGACAGGGACTGGGGCGGGAGAAGCAAGACTCTCAGATGAAAGAACAGCAACAGGATTGAAATCGCGAAGGGACCGAGGGGTTTAAATAGCCGATGGATCCTGGCGCAGTTATGACGACGGGTATTCCTGGGCCAACTGGTGTGTGCCACGTGGCGCACTTATCCCCTTCACCGCCATCGAGGGTTGACCGCCCACAAATTCCCGCAAAGCGACGCTTGGGATCGCATTTCAGTGGGGGTTCCGAAAAGACTTTTCAAGTCACCTTCACCGAAAAACGGACTCTGACGTGCGCACATTAAATGGGGGCGGCAGTGCGCAAGGTTCGAAGGGGCAATTTCGGCTGCGCACATCTCTTTCTGTGTGTACTTCCTTCGCTTGAAATTCAAACTCGGAAGTAGGGGGACTGGTGTTGGGTATAAAACACCCACAGCCGAGATCCTCAGCAGAACGGCTCCGCCCGGACTCCTACGGGAGCCGGGCTCCTCCATCGACAGCAGAACGGCTCCGCCCGGACTCCTACGGGAGCCGGGCTCCGCCATCGACAGCAGAACGGCTCCGCCCGGGCTCCTACGGGAGCCGGACTCCTCCATCGACAGCAGAACGGCTCCACCCAGACTCCTACGGGAGCCGGGCTCCTCCATCGACAGCAGAACGGCTCCGCCCGGACTCCTACGGGAGCCGGGCTCCGCCATCAACAGCAGAACGGCTCCGCCCGGACTCCTACGGGAGCTGGGCTCCGCCATCGACAGCGAAACGGCTCCGCCCGGACTCCTACGGGAGCCGAGCTCCGCCATCGACAGCGAAACGGCTCCGCCCGGACTCCTACGGGAGCCGGGCTCCTCCTGCAACTTCGGCTCCGAGAGGGTTCCACCCGGACTCCTACGGGAGCCAAGCTCCGACCTCAGTCTCCGACCTCAGTATCGGCTACTGGAGCCAGACTCCACCCACGACCTCAACCAAAGGGGGGACTCCTCCCGGACTCCTGCAAAGGCCGAACTCCGACCACTACCGAGCCTTGATCAACAGATCCGCATCCCTTGGCAGATAACAATAACAGCCATGGACCTGTTCCACTTCCTGTGGCAGATTCCACGCGGCTCCACCACCCCCTGCGATGGACCCACTACTCTCTGACAGGCTGTATCAATGGCCACGATTCTGCTCCGCTCCCTGTGGCAGGTGCTGCACGATCCCACTACTCTCTGGCAGGCTGTATCAATGGCCACGATTCTGCTCCGCTCCTTGTGGCAGGTGCTGCACGATCCCACTACTCGCTGACAACTAGCGGCAACGAACGCCGCCCCACTACCTACAACAGGCCCTACGTGGCAGGCTATGGCGATAGCCACGGGTCTACCCCACTATCTTTCGCAATCAATTCCCCTGACCATGGGCGGCCCACTGCCAGGCGGTTACAAATGTCGCCATCAATCCTTTGCCTCCTCCGCCTATAAAAGGGAGACCCAGATATGTTATTCTTTAAGCTCCTTTTCCCTTACCTCAAAACTCTGCTAAATTCTTCGTTCGAGCACTCCATTCTTGTTGAGGCAGAAAACTGACTTGAGCGTCGGAGGGTCTTGCCGGAGCAACCCCACCTCCGGTTTAGACTTCCCTTGCAGGTCCCGGCGGCGACCGCGGCTTCCCCGACTCCAGCTTCTCCGACGCAAGCGGATTTTTGCACCAACAAGAAGCAAATGGACGAGGACAATAAGGCTAAGTGCTATATTCTAGCATCAATGTCTAATGATCTTCAGCGCTAGCATGAAGAAATGAGGACTATCAAGGAGATGCTAACTCACCTACAAAAGTTGTATGGTAAGCAGAGTCGCACGACTTGCTTTGAATTCTCCCGTAGACTTTTCAGAGTGAAGGTGCATGATGGGCAGCTTGTCAATGATCATTGTTTGATAATGATCAAAGATATCGAAGAGCTTCAGAAGCTTGAAATGAACTTGGATAAGGAATTACAGATGGATTTGATCCTCCAACCTCTACATAAATAAGATTAATAGCACTTTGCTAGAATTACTGAACGTATTAGTGATAGCTGAGAGCACCTTGAAAGATTCAAGGGGTACAGTTCTGACTGTGGAGCGGGCTTCTTCTAAGAGAAAGTCTTTTTTTAAGAAAAAAAAAGTTTGGAAAGAAGCAAAAGAATGAGACCAAGCCCAAAAAAGAGGTTTTAAAGAATGCCAATGATAAAGAAAAATATTTTCACTGCAATGTCGAAGGCCATTGGAGAAGGAACTATTCAGCTTACCTGACAACCGTGAAGAACAAGAAAATGATGGACCTTTTAAAGGTACATTTGATTTGCTCGTAATTGAAACTAATCTATCAATTTTCTCTTTTTCAAGTTAGATTCTAGATTCTAGTTCAAGTGCTTACTTGTGCACTTCTATGCAGGGTCTGAAAGAAGTTAGAGGACTGAGGAAAGATGAGATCACTCTCCAGATCGGTAATGGAGCAAGAGTTGTTGCTGTGATCGTCGGGATCTACCTTTTGTGACTACCATTAGAAATTAGTTTAATTTTGAAAGATTACTATTTTGAACTTATAGTCAGTAGAAATCTGACTTCTATATCTGTGATGGCATAGGACTATAATTTTCATTTCAATAAAGATATGTATACAATTTATTTTGAAAAAAAATTATTGCATGTGCTTTCTTAATTGACGATCTTTATCATTTGCATGTGGATGCAAGTGTTAATATTAGCGAGCAAACTATGAATGCCATAGAATTTAAGAAACTTAGAGATAGGATTAATCAAAAATATCTGTAGCACCTTAGGCTAGACGATATAAGAGAGGACAGGCCCAACAAACTGAAGAAAGATGGCCTTCTTGGGCCATTGACTTTCGAGTCTTATCTGGTTTGTGAGTCTTGTCTTTTAAAAAAAATAGCTAAGCTACCCTTTGTGGGATAAGGAGAAAGGGCCACTGAGATATTAGCCCTAATGCACACTGACGTGTGAGGTCCATTCGAAGTACAAGCCAGGGGTGGCTATGTCTACTTCATAATTTTTATCGATGATTATTCATGATATGGGTTTGTGTATTTGATGCATCATAAGTCTGAAACCTTTGAAAAGTTCAAAGAGTTCAGACATGAAGTAGAAAAGTAGATCGCAAAATTTATAAAAATTCTTCGATCAGATCGAGGAGGGGAATAGCTTAGTGGAGAACTTCAGATCTTTCTCAAGGATAATGATATAGTCTCATAGTGAACACCTCCAGAGATACCTCAACTCAACGAGATATCTAAAAGGAGGAATCAGAATCTATTAGATATGGCCCGATCTATGGTGAGCTTCATAGATCTTTCTGTATTTCTCTAAGGACATGTATTACTTTTTGTAGTTCATCTTTTGAATCAGGTTTCCTCTAAATCCATTCTTACTACACCATATGAGTTATGATATGGTGAGAAGCCAACTCTTAGTTATCTCAAGATTTGAAGATGTCCGGCCCATGTCAAGCGACAACAGACGGACAAGTTAGAGGCTAGATCTTTTAAGACTCGCTTTACAGGATATCCTAAGGAATTCATGGGATACTACTTCTATCTTTCTGAGGATCATAATGTGATTATGAGCCATCATACTGTCTTCTTAAAAAAAGAGTTTATCGAAGATGGAGGTAGTGGGAGGAAGATTGAGCTCAAAGAGAAGATTTCTGAAGAGCATCGAGTTCAAGAATCTGAACCCAGTAGTGAGCTAGTAGATGTGGTACCTCCTCCATCTCATAGATCAAGTAGGATCTCCCATCCTCCTGAAAGGTACTTAGATATTGTTATAGAGGATCTAGATGAAGTATTCCTTATGGGAGATAGGGACATTAGGAATAATCCCAAGACCTACATGAGGCGATGTTAGATATTGACTCCGAAAAATGGATAGAAGCGATAAAGTCAGAAATTGACTCCATACATTCCAATCAGGTTTAGACCTTAGTAGATCCATCTGAAGGTATTGTGCCTATTAGGTGTAAATGGATCTATAAAAGAAAAATTAGGTTCAATGGTTAGGTAGAGATGTATAAGATAAGGTTGGTTGTGAAAGATTATAGTCAACGTGAAGGTATGGACTATTAAGAAATTTTTTTGTTTGTAGCCATGCTGAAATCCATTCGGACTCTGCTTGCAGTTGCAGCTTTTCATGACTATGAAATTTGACAGATTGATATGAAAACTGCCTTCCTAAATGGATATCTTGAGGAAGATATCTATATGGAGTAGTTTTTGAATTTCATATCTAGTGATAGTGATCACAAGATCTGCAAGCTACAGAGGTCTATATATAGACTCAAGCAAGCATCTTGGAGTTGCAACACTCGCTTTAATGATGTGATCAAAATATTTGATTTCATCAAAAATGAGAAGGAGCCGTGTATGTACAAAAAGGTCAGTGGGAGCGCTGTCATATTCTTCATATTATACATGATCTTTTTTTTTGCTCTGGCACTGATTGACCAGCTTCATCGGAATGACATTCTCTTGATTGAGAATGATATTTTCATACTGACATCGGTCAAAGTATGGTTGTCAAAAGAATTTGCCATGAAAAATCTAAGAGAAGCTTTCTATATTCTTGGTATCAAGGTCTATAAGGATAGATCAAAGAGAATGATAGGACTCTCACAGTGAATGTACATAGAGGAGATGCTGAAGATGTTCAGCATGAAAAATTTCCAAAGAGATCTCTTGTCCCTTAGACATGGCATTCATCTCTCTAAGAAGATGTGCCCTGACACACCTAAGGGGATCCAGTACATGAGCAAGATCCCTTATGCTTCGATAATAGAAAGCCTCATGTATGCCATGTTATGTACACGATCTGATATAGTCCTTGCCATGAGTATCACGAGCAGATATCAGGCAAATCCAAATCAAGAGTACTGGATTGTTGTGAAAAATATCTTTAAGTACTTGAAAAGGACTAAGAATTTATTCTTGATCTTTGATAGAAGATCGGAGCTAAAGTAGAGGAATACACCAATTCAGACTTTATAACTGATGTTGATGATAGAAAATCTACATCGAGATATATTTTCTTGTGTAATAGAGGATCGATTAGCTGAAAAAATTTCAAGCAGCCGATCATTACAGATTCGACCATAGAAGCCGAGCACATCGCCACCTCTGAAGCTACTAAAGAAGCTTTCTGATTCAAAAAGTTCATTGCGGAGCTATGTGTAATGCCATCAGATGCCATTGCACTACACTATGATAATAACGACGTCATAGCCCTCGTTAAGGAGCCCAGATCTCATCAGAAATCTAAGTATATATAATGATGGTTCCATATCATACGCGAATATCTTGAGAAAAAGTTCATCGAGGTACAGAGAGTCGACTCCATATAGAATATGGCAGACCCACTGACCAAGCCTCTCAACCAGCAAAAGATCGAAGCTCATCTTGAGAAAATGAATCTTAGGTATATGGCCAATTGACTTTAGGTGAAGTCAGAGTTTGTTAGATGAGTGTCCTAGAAATCAATTATTGGTTGACACATTTTATAATTTCAAAGCTTAACTTTATACTTGTAATATTTTTATTATTAATAAAAGATATTTTTATTTCAATCATGTTTATGTGTCCATAATTTATCTTAAAAATTAATAAACATAATTTTATATATTCTTAAAATATTGAGAATTTGAGACGTTTGTTATTAGTGATTAGTTTCTAAATGCTCTCGATCGAAGGACCATCATGGAGGATAGTGATCAATCTATTTAAGATTGATGTATAGATCATCTCTCTTCTGAATAGATGAATCTTGAGTCTGTAGTATAGAGATACTAGGGTGAAAGTGCAGATGGTTGTTAGGGAATAACTTGTACTGAGTGTGACCAATATGAAAAATTATTTAAATATTTACTCACTCGTCAGTGGTTATCTCGATGTTGCAGTGGTGTGAGTAGTCTTTTGACCTATGGTATTATCGACTATTTGCAGTAAGGCTACTGAGTTTGACTTTACATTTTCTTGATCCCTAGCCATTCGGATCCTTACTGTGTATGTTGGCTACAGTAAGTTCAGATTCACTGTTAGGAGTAGGATGTACTTAGATGAAATCTATCGATCTTGATAGAAAAGGAGTCTTATACGATTTGCAAGACTAAGTTCAGAAAATCTTTGACTAAAATAAGTGTGAATACTGAAAAAGAGTTTTTACGAGATTCACAAACGAACTCGAGTCGAGCCAATCTACCATATGACTGACGATGGAATTTGATGAGTTCTCCATGATCTCCGTCAAGTCGGAACTCACAATAGAAGGATCGAATCACACATTAACTACATCTAGAAGTTCAATACTTTCATTCTACTAGATTGTCACTATATACTGCTAGGTATCACTGAAACTTGTGAGACTTATCGAGCATCATCTTGATGATTGATGATCTTCGAAGGGCAAAGTTGGAACTGTTTCAATCCATCAAAAGGAGTTTTGATGATATTATGATAAAAATTATAATATATCTCACTATTAGATAGAATAGAAGTATTAAACTCCTAGTTGTAGTTAATATGTGATTCAATCCTTCTATCATGAGTTTTGACTTGTCGGAGATCATAGAGAACTCGTCAAATCCCATCATTAGTTATATGCCAGACTGGCTCGACTCAAGCTCACTTGTGAATCCTATGAAAACTCTTTTTCAGTATTCATCTTACTTTGACCAAAGACTTTCTGAACTCAGTCTCACAAATCATATAAGACTTCTCCTTTTCTATCAAGATTGATAGATTCTATCTAGGTGCATCATATTTCTAACAGTGAATCTAAATCTACTGTAGCCAACATACACAGTAAGGATTTGAATGGCTAGAGACTAAGAGAATGTGAAGTCAAACTCAGTAGCCTCATTGTAAATAGTCGAAGATATCACAGGTCAAAGGATCACTCACACCACTGCAGCATCGAGATAATCACTGATGAGTGAGTAAATATCCAACTGGTTTCTCATATTGATCATACTCAGTGTAAGTTGTTCTTTAACAACCACCTGTACTTTCACTCTAGTGTCCCTATACTGCAGGCTCGAGACTCATCTGTCCAGAAGAAAGGTGATCCATGCATCAATCTTAAATAGATTGATCACTATCCTCTATGACGATCCTTCGATCGGGAGTATTTAGAAATTAACTACTAATAATGTATGTCTCAAATTTTCAACACCTTAAGAATATACAAAATTATCTTTGCTAATTTTTAGGATAAATCATGGACATATAAATATGATTGAAATAAAAATATCTTTTATTAATAAAAAAAATATTACATGTACAAAATTAAATCCTAAAAATATAAAATATGCCAGCCAATGATTGGCTTCTAGGGTGCTCATCTAATAGGGTCATGAACTCTTGTCCTTCATAGATGCCTTCTCTGATTATAACCAAATTTGGATAGTGTCTGAAGATGAGGATAAGTCCTCCTTTGTTATTGATCGAAGTTTTTTTTGTTATAGGATGATGCCCTTTAATCGGAAAAATATAGGTGTAACTTATCAACACCTCGTGAACAAAATCTTTAAGGACTAGATCAGATGAAATATAGAGGTGTATGTGGATGATATACTCATCAAGAGCAAGTCTGGGAGAACCCATATTGATGACCTCAGAGAAGCCTTCGCTATTCTATGGAAGTACAGGATGAAACTGAATCCAGCCAAATGTGCTTTCAGAGAACCTCTAAAAAATTTTTGGGCTTTATGGTCTCCAGCCAAGGAATTGAGACCAACCCAGAGAAGATATAGGCCATACAGAATATGACTCCCTCAAGAACACTCAAGGAAGTGCAACACCTTATGGAGAAAATTGCTGCTCTGAACTAGTTTGTTTCAAGATCGACGGAACGATGCTTGCCCTTCTTCCAAGTCCTGAAGCAACTAAAGAACTTTTAGTGGACTGAGGAGTGCCAGAGAGCATTTGCCGACCTCAAGGACTACCTTAGTTCTACTCCACTGCTCAATAAGCTTGACCTAGATAAATAGTTATATCTATATCTTGCAGTTTCATCTGTTACTATGAGTGCAGTGCTGGTCCTAGAGTGGAGCAAGATACAGAAGCTGATCTACTACATCAACCAAATACTGAGGGATGCAAAAACTAGATATTTGAAGTTAAAAAAGCTAGCCAACACACTCCTCATCATAGCTAGGAAGCTCCGACCCTACTTTTAGGCTCACACCATAATCTTCTTGATCGATCAGCTGATTAAGAGCATCCTTCATCGATCAGATATACCCAAATGGATTGCAAAGTGGGCGGTCAAACTCTCAAAATTTGACATTCAGTATTAAACTTGACCATCAATCAAGGCACAGATCCTAGCCGACTTTATGGTAGAATGCACTATCCCAGACAAGTCGGCTAAACAAGAAGAGCCAGAACATCAAGTCCTAGTTGATGAGGGGCTGTTGGAGATTGATGACAACTCTTGGATGATACATGTAGACGGCTCATCCAACTCCTCAGGATCTGGAGTAGCCTTAATTCTTATAGGCCCAAAAGCGATAGTGGTTGAGTATGCCCTACACTTTGAGTTTTGAACCACAAACAATAAAGTTGAATATAAGGCCTTGATCACTGGGCTCCAAATAGCTAGGGAACTAGGGATACATGACTTGAGGGCTTGTAGTGATTCTCAGTTGGCCGTCGGACACATCCAAGGTAGTTATGAAGCCCGAGGAGAAAACATGATAACATATCTTCAAAAGGTCACAAACCTGGCATCTACTTTCAGCAAGTACTCAGGTTGGAGAACTTGAGGGTGGATTTGTTGTCCAAACTGATGACCTCGGTGCCATCTAAGTTGTTGAAGAAGATATTCTTCGAAGTAATGAGCCAACCAAACATTAAAGAACCGACGATCATACTACAAATTGATGAGGAACCCTCTTGGATCGATCCATTAGCCAGCTATCTCAAAGATAGGACCCTACCTGTAGATCGAAAAGAAGCTCAGAAGATCAGATTTCAGTCGACCAAATATCTCCTTCATGAAAAAAAGTTGTATAAGAGGTCTCATTCACTTTCTCTCTTAAAGTGTCTGCAACCATCTAAAGCTGACTATGCTCTTCGAGAAGTATATGAAGTGATATGCAGGAATCATATTGGTAAGAGGGCACTGGCTTACAAAATCCTCAAACAAGGCTACTGCTGCCCGACCATGCAAAAGGACTCTAAGGACTATATGTCGTGGTGTGATAAGTGTCAAAGGAACTCCAACATACAACGACTGCCCGTCATGCTGATCATTCCTATCTATGCTCCTTGGCCCTTTGTACAGTGGGGGATAGATATCCTTGGTCCTTTTTCATAGACATCGGGCCAATGCAAATTTCTGCTCATCGTCATAGATTACTTTACCAAATAGATAGAAGCTGAACCTCTTGTCCGCATCATAGAAGCTAGGACGGTAGACTTCGTATGAAAGCCGATTATCTGTTGGTTTAGCCTACCCCGAGTGCTGATTACTGACAAAGGGTGTCAGTTCACAGAGGCCAAATTCAAAGGATTCTATGAAGAGCATGGGATAGCACATCACCTAACCTCCATAGCCCATCCTCAAGCTAATGTTGAAGTCAAGATAACAAACCATACTATCTTACGAGGGTTGAAGATCAGGTTTGACAAAGCCAAAGGATCGTGGGTTAATGAGCTTTATTATGTACCATGGGCATACCAGACAATCTCAAGAGTCCCAATAGGGGAGACTCCCTTCAGCCTAACTTTTAGGATAGAAGCAATGATAACAGTCAAAATTGAGGTCCCATCGGTAAGAACAAAGAATTTTGATGAGCAAACCAATTCACAATGGCTGTGCACTAACTTGGAGTTGCTTGAAGAAGCCAGAAAAAAGGTGCATATTCGAATAGCAACTTATCAACAAAAGATCGTCCGGTATTACAATGCCAAGGTATAGAATAAGGTCTTCAGAGTCAGCGACGTGGTGTTGCGCAGGGAGGAGGTATCACAACCAAGGGAGCGATGCAAACTGGCTCTAAATTAGGAGGGCCCATACCAAGTGGAGGAGGTCATCAAGCCAGAAACTTATTAGCTAAGACAACTTGACAAAACAACAATCTTCTGACCATGGAGTTCAAAAAATCTCTGAATCTATTACTGATGATGTATCACACAACCCTCCTTAATAAAATTTCATTTTTCTATGAAACAATAGTTCCTTGTCTTCTCATCAATCTACAAGAGATATACGATGGCCTTTGATCGACTAGATGAGAAGGCCTCACTGACTAAGAAGTGGAGGCTAATCTATGGGACCCCCAAAGGTCGAACTCCATTCTTCAGCGAGTCAATGCTCTTGAAGACCTTAGTCGTGCGAGAGATGAAGGCTAACCTAGAAGGACCTCCAAAGGGCTAAGCTATAGGACCCTCAACTTACAATATGATGGCCTTTGATCGGTCAGATGAGAAGGCCTCACTAACTAAGAAGCGAGGGCTAACCTACAGAACTCTCAAAAGTCAAACTTTGCTCTTCAGCGAACAACATTCTTAAAGATCTTAGTCGCATGAGAGACGGAGGCTAATCTAGAAGGACCTCCAGAGGGCTAATCTATAGGACCCTCAGTTTATAATAGGACGGTCTTTGATCGGCCAGTCATTAAAAATGAGGAGGCCTCACCGACTAAGAAGTGGGGGCTAACTTATAGGACCCCCAAAGGCCGAACTCTGCTCTTCAGCGAATCAACGCCCTTGAAGATCTTAGTCACGCAAAAGGTGGAGGCTAACCTAGGAGGACCTCTAGAGGACTAATCTATAGGACTCTCAGCTTACAATACGATGGCTTTTGATCGATCAGTCATTACAGATGAAAAGGCCTCGCCGACTAAGAAGCAGAGGCTAACCAATAGAACCCTTGAAGGTTGAACTTCGCTCTTCAGCGAGTCAACATCCTTGAAGATCTTAGTCGTATGAGAGGCGGAGGCTAACCTAGAAGGACCTCTGAAGGGCTAACCTATAGGACCCTCAGCTTATAATACGATGGCCTTTGATTAGCCAGATGAGAAGGCATCGCTAACTAAGAAGCGGGGGCTAACCAATGAGACCCTTGAAGGCCAAACTCCGCTCTTCAACGAGTCAATGCCCTTGAAGACCTTAGTCATGTGAGTGGTGGAGGCTAACCTAAAAGTATCTCCGAAGGGCTAACCTATAGGACCCTTAACTTACAATACGACGGCCTTTGATCGGCCCCATCGTAGAAGATAGAGACGGCCTTAGATCGACCAAAGAAAAATGAAATTGATAAATCTAAAAGAATGCATCCATGATACATAGAGATACTAAGAAAAGCAAGATAACCTTTTCATTCAAGTATTTACAAAAAAAAAATGATAGTGCTTGAAGCACCACCTTACAAAAAGAAGAAGAAAAAGAAGAAAGTAGAAGAAAGATTAAGGAGGCTCAGTCCTCATCTGATGAGAAGGCCCTCACCTCCTCATCGCTATTTCCTAGTTCAAGGTGGTGGAGGTCCAGCTGTGGCATCATCCACCATGGGTAAACCTTACAATCCTCAAAGCCTAGGATAAAGGTAGTGGCAGCAATGTTGGTGGCCTCCCTCTCAAATGTTGCTAAGGCTCGAAACTCTCGGATGTAGCATGTCCGAACCCTAGAAGGAATCCACTTGAATTGGGGGGCACCCTCGCCCCTAGAGGATGGTGAGGATAGAGAGGTGGAGGGTTTCCTGCAAGAGGATGGACCGGCATGCCTGGTCCTCTATTGGATTGCTTTTTCAGTGGCCCTCCTCTCCTTCACCCTATTTTTGATGGCTTTCTGAGTTAGCATCATGGTTGCAGAGAGGAGAGGAAGTTTCTGTGGAAATAAAGGGAAGAAAGGCAGAAGATGGAGATCAATCAGCCCTCAGTCCCTATTTATAGGTACCAGTGCCCACACTAACCCCCAATCGTCAGTCTAAAAAGTGCAGCCGCCCATCGAACCACAAATGGCACATCTTTGCAACTCTAAAAATTAATTCGAGCGATGTTTTGTGAACCAAAATATAACCACATGGCACGCTTTCATAAGCCCGACATTCTTCTTCAAGCATTATTCTATCAGAAGAGGTAGTAGTCGTCATTCCCCATGGCTACCATAGGCTCTGGTCAAATCTAGCTTAAGTGCATGAGAATCACAAAATGTCAGAAGGCCATCTGCAATTAATTAATAAAGATCAAATGGAAAAAGAAATCAAGGAGTCCTCATCTAATAAGAGAGATCTTCTGAGCAAAGGTCAACAATGGCAACAAGCAGCATCATATAACAAAAGAAAAAGCAACACGAGATAAGTATTTATAATTGCAGGAATGTTGTCATCATGAACAAGACAACCTCAGAAATTTTTACATTCAAACACGATTGGCTCCCATCTCTAAAGTCTCGTTGAGAGCCCCTTCATGGACCTCACCAGCAGGATTGAGTTCTCGGATCTCTATGCTTCTGGACTTATCCTGAGTGATGGAGATCTGGATGTCGTGATTGAAAAAAATATTGGAAAGGTCAAATCCCAGGAATGTAAACCTGATCCGATTATGGCACATCCAAATGCCCACCGTATACCCTGCATCAAACATATGCATGACCGTATCGTCTGGAGACACAGGATTGGTTGATTCATGTTTGATTAGGCCCCGAGATCCTCTCGTTACCCATAGACTCTCCCTCGGATCATATTCGGCTACTGCATCCCTCGACTGCTCGAGCTTGGATATTTTCTCCTGAACAACATGGAGATCTTTCTGAAGCTGTGCCACATGATCAGCAAAATGACTTCTCACCTTATTGGCAGCAGCCTCCGATGACTTCAGCTCTGAAATTCTATTTTCAGACATAAAGCCAGACACAGAGATCTTGTTCCCAAACAGTGGTGCCCCAAGTGGCATCCTCAATAAGTTTTGACAGACATGCAGACTCGGCGACAAGTTGGGCCTTTTCGATGGAGTATGCCATGACACTCCGATGATTTATCATCCTTAGTCAGTCGGCTTCCGCCAAGGCCTCGTCTAGAACTTTTCTGATCTTTGACAACTCCTTCTGAGCAAAAGCCTTTTTATTTACCTTCTTAATAATTTTTTCAAGATCGCATATATGGGATCTAATTCTTGTTGCAGATGCCTCTGATAAGAGCTCCATCAATAAAGGCTCGATGATAAAAGCTAAAGAAGTATACTCGACAAAGATGCACGAGCGAAGCTAGACAAGTGAAAGAAAATGTAAGAAGGATGAAATGCTATTTCATTAATGACTATTCCTCTATAAGGGAAAGAAAGAAAAAAAGTACAAGCTTCATTTTCTGACCTCGCCTTGAAGATCGAAAAGATCAGGTGCAACTTCTAAGGGACCCGGAGATGCTCCTGATGGACCAACTATGAAAGCAGAAGGAGTTGCCTCCTCCATAGCCTCCTTGTCGTTCTCATCCTCATCCTCATCCTCATCTAGGAAGGAGAGATCGATATCAAAAAATCAGATAGCGACAATCTTCAAGTCCGATCCCATGCCTTACGTTGAAGGAATCTTGGCCGAATGTGATGTACTCTTCCGACACCTTGAAGCTATCAATGGCTTGAGCCAGCTCTCTCTTGAAATCCTCTGAAGCCTTGAAAGACCCTACAGTCGAGCAACGGGCCTCATCAATCTTCTCTTCGGCCTCCCACATAACCATGGTAATCTGATCCCTAGCCTCCACCACACGCTCCTTGGCCTCCTGCTCGACCTCGGTGAGATTCGCATTAGCCGACTGAAGCTCCTCTTCCTGCCATGCGAGATTGGTGAAAATTTTTTTAAGAGACTTCCTCAGCCCATCAGCCTCTACCTTGACCATTTTGGCTTGTTCGCATGCTGCGGCTGTGTCAGACTCGACTTTTTTAAGCAAGGCCCTATTCATCTCCTCTCGATGCGAGCGGTTCAAGGCATCGACTAAAAAATGAAGGACCTACAAAGAAGGATGATCAGCAAAGAGATAAGAAGAGAAACCCAGAAAGAGGACTAGAAGATAAGAATGGCATCTGATAAATGACGGTCATAGAGAGTCACTGTCGAGCGCTAAGGGACATACGGTCAATTCCCCTCAGCTACACAAGAAGCATCATGCTTTCGGTTAATTCCTTAATGACTCTCCAGTCATCAAAAATTGTATCCTCAAGAATGGAGGTGAGGTGGGCATCTAGATCCATCTCACTAGGAGGAGAACGCATGCCACTTGGGCCAGCAGTAGTAAGAAGTTGAGCAGGAGAAGGCAAACCTCCAATCTTTCGAGGAGGTGTTGGAGCAGTAGGCGAAGAAATCACAGGTGGAGGAGATGTCAGTGTTGGAGCGACTGCAGGGGTCGGAGCCACAGCTGAAGGAGTCGAGCTTGTAGAGAAAGAAGTTGCCAAGACAACGGGGGCCTTGGCCAATGAGCCGCACTCGTCTGCACCCTTTCCTCGATGGGTCATCGATTTCTTGGAGGCACCTTCAGATGTGGGAGCCTTTCTTTTTTTTGAAAGATATTGCTTCATCTTGGCGATATCTTCCGACCTTATTTTTATAATTAGCTAAACTTAGTCAGTGACACTAAACTTAGAGACAGATAAGGAGGACAGATGCAGCACTTACCCCTAGGGCTAGTCTGGCCAAGTCCAGCATTGAAAAGTGCCTCGTCGGACATCAATTTTTCGACTGAGGGAGCCTCAAAGTCTTTAAGGATCTTGAAGTGACTTTCTTCCTTAGCCTCTAGCTTTGGGATCTTAAACATTGAAGCCTACGACTGACCCCAGCTTGACAAGTTCCAGTCCTCAACTATAGTGCTAGAAATAAACAAAAATTGCTCCTTCTAACCATGAATGAAAGATGGAGCACCCATAATCAAAGAAGAAACCCCTCTCTTAGAGAAAAAATATCACTAATCCTTAGAGTGAGGATATCTTTTAATGGTAAAAATGGAGCAAAAAAAATCGACCAACGGCTGGATGCTAGCCATGAAACAAAGAACCAAAAGGTCCACAGCAAATCTAAAAGTGTTTGGGGCAATGGCGTAAAGAGATAAACCATAAAAATGGAAGAGATTGAAGATGAATGGATGAACAGAAAACCATAAGCCCATCCGAAGTGCCTCCTCATATACGGCAAGCTGACCAGGCGGTGGATTATCTACTCGCTCGTTGGCTTTAGGAAGCTCAACATCAAAAGCTGGAGGGATCCCATACCAGATATGTATCTGACTCAAATCATTCGAGTTTAGTATAGAGTATAACCACTGGGACCAAGCTCACTCTGCTCCACCATTTTCAAGTAAAAAAGCTAGAAGGATGTCTAAAGAAAGAAAGGAAGAGTGAAAGAATTGTTGGGAAATGTGTCTCAAAAAGCCAATCGTCAAGCTGTTGACGGTTGAGCAACCAAGTATTGTAATTGATTTGTTAATAAATAAAATATATTTGGCATCTTCATCATAAGCTTTCATCTTTTAATGAACTCCGTTGTTATGATGAAGTCCTTAGGACTATTTAGATTCGATAAAGAGAGGATTTATCGATTAGTCCTTAAAACTGTTCACGACCAAATGATAGGCTGTTAATAAGGACGACAGCTTCTATCGAGCATAGGTCGCTGTAGGCCATATGGGTTGGTTGTCCTCTTAACCAAAGAGTGTGGAGACACTGGTATGGCATACAGGTGAGATGTAAGGGTACATCATCATTGAACGTGACCAACTCCAGAGCATTCTGCTGTCGAGAATGTCTCTGATGGGATATAGGTATAAATGTCCCTTAGACTTGAGATCGCCTCATTGACTTGCAAGCAACTCACTGTGCTTTGGTACTGGACTAACTGAATTTCTAATTCAGGGACGGAAGGCTTCTGGGCACAGTCAAGTACTTGCGAAGTCAGAGTGTGATCGAGATGGGATTGACCACTCCAAGAGTTGGAGAAGAATGAGTCGCTGTATTTCAATTTAGCAAAACCTTGACCAGGGTAATCCATCAGATGGATTTGATATTTTGAAATACAATGTGGACAACCTGATCAGAGTTGACAGTTGAGCTCTGGGGTGTCCTATGATCATTTTGGTCAAGGGGATGAATTATATGAAAACTATATCCGCATGGGTTCTAAGGATGTTATTCTACACATTCGACCTATCCGGACGTCGGGTACCATTGCTAGATGGTCACTTCGATTGGTATAGAAATTTATTTCTATGCTACCGGCTTAGGTTTGGACCTATGAGGTCACACACATTAGAGTTCATGATCCGATCGGATGGTTGATCAACGATTAAGAATCATTATAGGGTTAAATAATCAATACGATTGACATTTAACCCAGTGCAAGTGTTGCAGGAGGATCGATTAGCAATTTGATTGCTAATTGGCTTAATTTGATTAAGGCAATGGGCTGAGATTAAGTCTAATTAAATATGATTTAATTAGATTTAGTTTAGACTTGATTGGATCAAGTCCAATTGATTTATTGGATAAGCCAAGTGCAAGGAAAGACTAGTCCTAGTTCAACTAGGACTTGGGTCAATCTAATTTCTAATTTGATTAGAAAATTAAATCAGATTTAAATCTAATTTAATCTGATTAAATTAGGTTTTTAATTAGGTTAAGGCCTATTTTAATTGGGTTGATCTAATTTTGATTTGATTTGGTTTGGGAAACCAAATTAAAACAAGTTATGAGACAGAATCCTAGTAGGACTAGGATTCCACCTTGCGCCACATAAACCTTCTCCACGCCCTCTCTCTTATTCAACGCCAATCTCCACTTATTTTGTGCGACAAAAGCCCTCTCCCAGATCTCTCCCACGTTCACAAAAGGTCTCCTCTCTTCTTTCTTACATGGAAGGTGATTTGGATCAAATCTAAAAGGAATAAGTTTGGATTTCGAATTCTATGAGATAGAGTTTTAGAAATCCAAAACTCTTTCAATTTTGCACCGAATTTATCCAAATTTTTTTTAAAATTTTTGTGGCTTTTAGGGTTTACATTGTACACCCTTTTCTGGTGATCCATGCACAAAAATATGGAGGAGGTGCTCAAGAGTTGGGCGTCCCTTAACTTGCCATGTTTGGATAAGCCTTGACTAGGTGTTTGACCTAGACAAGGACTCTATCATATCTCTCTATATAAGACGAGTTTCTTCGTGAAATTTTAAGGAGAGATAGATATTTGAGAGGCCTTTCTTCCATCCAAAAATCAGAGAGAAATACCTTTAGGTCGTGGAGATATAAAAGATGCAAGTTTGGGTGTCTAGAGAAAAAAACGTGAAGAAGAAGAGGGTCTTCTTCTTGGGTTTTTGTTTTCATATCTTTCCTCCCTCCATCTTGAGTTTTCTGAGAGTATCTCAGATCTGAAACTCCTCCTTCTACTTTTCATCTTTGGAAGAGTCCAAATCAAGAAGAAGGAGGCACCTGATCAACCATCAAAGAAGGATCAGCGCAGTACTAGCATACTGTGCTGATTTCCTGAAGCAGGACTTCTGATCGAGATTCGTGGGCTCGTGTGGACGACTCCTAGAGGTCGGACGCGTGTGCGGCTTGCAACATCATCCTTAAGCCCAGATCAGCGAGGTTAGAGCGTCTAACTTGCAAGGTAATAGATCTGATCTATTATTTAATACATACATTAGATGTAGCTAGTATAGAAACATGTTGATATGATCAACATGTAGTTCATACTATATTTATATATATTTTAATTTTTGATTTAATGCTATGTAATAATCATGTAATAGGATCTTAGATCTAAGAATTTTATGATCTTAGAAAATAAATTTTGATTTATTTTAGTCTTCCGCTGTATGATCTTGAAAAAGTTTCAAGATCTAACCCTGAAACCCTAGATCTGGTTCCTACAATTGGTATCAGAGCCTAGGTTCTTTATTACATGATTATTTATACATGCTTAGATTATTTTTTAGATTAGATCTAATTTATAATCTGATTATTAAATCTGAAATTAAAATTTTAGACCAATCACAAACTGCAAGGTTGTCCTGCTGTAAGGTTTACCCCTTACAGTGCAAAGGTTGTCCTAGTTTGTGTAGATCTATCTTTAATCATAAATTTGTTAGATATGATCTAGATTAAATTTATGA